>NW_027316000.1:0-79170 GCF_026437365.1 Eucyclogobius newberryi
CCTGGTTTAGTCCTGGTTTAGTCCTGGTTTAGTCCTGGTTTAGTCCTGGTTTGGACCTGGTTTAGTCCTGGTTTGGACCTGGTTTAGTCCTGGTTTAGTCCTGGTTTTGACCTGGTTTAGTCCTGGTCTAGTCCTGGTATTGACCTGGTTTAGTCCTGGTTTTGACCTGGTTTAGTCCTGGTTTAGTCCTGGTTTGGACCTGGTTTAGTCCTGGTTTAGTCCTGGTTTGGACCTGGTTTAGTCCTGGTTTGGACCTGGTTTAGTCCTGGTTTAGTCCTGGCTTTGACCTGGTTTAGTCCTTGTTTAGATCTTGTTTAGACCTTGTTTAGTCCTGGTTTAGACCTGTTTGGACCTGGTTTAGTCCTGGTTTAGACCTGGTTTAGTCCTGGTTTGGACCTGGTTTAGTCCTGGTTTAGTCCTGGTTTTGACCTGGTTTAGTCCTGGTTTAGTCCTGGTTTGGACCTGGTTTAGTCCTGGTTTAGTCCTGGTTTGGACCTGGTTTAGTCCTGGTTTGGACCTGGTTTAGTCCTGGTTTAGTCCTGGCTTTGACCTGGTTTAGTCCTTGTTTAGATCTTGTTTAGACCTTGTTTAGTCCTGGTTTAGACCTGGTTTAGTCCTGGTTTAGACCTGGTTTAGTCCTGGTTTAGTCCTGGTTTAGACCTGTTTAGTCCTGGTATTGACCTGGTTTAGTCCTTGTTTAGATCTTGTTTAGACCTTGTTTAGTCCTGGTTTAGACCTGGTTTGGACCTGGTTTAGACATGGTTTAGACCTGGTTTAGTCCTGGTTTAGACCTGGTTTAGACCTGGTTTAGTCCTGGTTTAGACCTGGTTTAGTCCTGGTTTAGACCTGGTTTAGACCTGGTTTAGTCCTGGTTTAGACCTGGTTTAGACCTGGTTTAGTCCTGGTTTAGACCTGGTTTGGACCTGGTTTAGTCCTGGTTTAGACCTGGTGTAGACCTGGTTTAGTCCTGGTTTAGACCTGGTTTAGACCTGGTTTAGACCTGGTTTAGACCTGGTTTAGTCCTGGTTTAGACCTGGTTTAGACTTGGTTTAGTCCTGGTTTAGTCCTGGTTTAGACCTGGTTTAGACCTGGTTTAGACCTGGTTTAGGCCTGGTTTAGACCTGGTTTAGTCCTGGTTTAGACCTGGTTTAGTCCTGGTTTAGACCTGGTTTAGACCTGGTTTAGGCCTGGTTTAGACCTGGTTTAGTCCTGGTTTAAACCTGGTTTAGTCCTGGTTTAGTTCTGGTTTAGTCCTGGTTTTGACCTGGTTTAGTCCTGGTTTAGTCCTGGTTTAGTCCTGGTTTTGACCTGGTTAGTCCTGGTTTTGACCTGGTTTAGTCCTGGTTTAGTCCTGGTTTAGACCTGGTTTAGTCCTGGTTTAGTTCTGATTTAGTCCTGGTTTAGACCTGGTTTAGTCCTGGTTTAGATCTTGTTTAGACCTTGTTTAGTCCTGGTTTAGACCTGGTTTAGACCTGGTTTAGTCCTGGTTTAGACCTGGTTTAGACCTGGTTTAGTCCTGGTTTAGACCTGGTTTAGTCCTTGTTTAGACCTGGTTTAGATCTTGTTTAGACCTGGTTTAGTCCTGGTTTAGACCTGGTTTAGACCTGGTTAGTCCTGGTTTAGACCTGGTTTAGACCTGGTTTAGACCTGGTTTAGTCCTGGTTTAGACCTGGTTTAGATCTTGTTTAGACCTGGTTTAGTCCTGGTTTAGACCTGGTTTAGACCTGGTTTAGTCCTGGTTTAGACCTGGTTTAGACCTGGTTTAGACCTGGTTTAGTCCTGGTTTAGACCTGGTTTAGTCCTGGTTTAGGCCTGGTTTAGACATGGTTTAGTCCTGGTTTAGATCTTGTTTAGACCTGGTTTAGTCCTGGTTTAGACCTGGTTTAGACCTGGTTTAAACCTGGTTTAGTCCTGGTTTAGTTCTGGTTTAGTCCTGGTTTTGACCTGGTTTTGACCTGGTTTAGTCCTGGTTCAGTCCTGGTTTAGACCTGGTTTAGTCCTGGTTTTGACCTGGTTTAGTCCTGGTTTAGTTCTGGTTTAGTCCTGGTTCAGTCCTGGTTTAGACCTGGTTTAGACCTGGTGTAGACCTGGTTTAGTCCTGGTTCAGTCCTGGTTTAGACCTGGTTTAGTCCTGGTTTTGACCTGGTTTAGTCCTGGTTTAGTCCTGGTATTGACCTGGTTTAGTCCTGGTTTTGACCTGGTTTAGTCCTGGTTTAGTCCTGGTTTAGACCTGGTTTAGTCCTGGTTTAGTCCTGGTTTAGACCTGGTTTAGACCTGGTTTAGACCTGGTTTAGTCCTGGTTTAGACCTTGTTTAGACCTGGTTTAGACCTGGTTTAGACCTGGTTTAGTCCTGGTTTAGACCTGGTTTAGACCTGGTTTAGTCCTGGTTTGGACCTGGTTTAGTCCTGGTTTAGACCTGGTTTAGACCTGGTTTAGACCTGGTTTAGTCCTGGTTTAGACCTGGTTTAGTCCTGGTTTAGACCTGGTTTGGACCTGGTTTAGTCCTGGTTTAGACCTGGTTTAGACCTGGTTTAGTCCTGGTTTGGACCTGGTTTAGTCCTGGTTTAGACCTGGTTTAGTCCTGGTTTAGTCCTGGTTTAGTCCTGGTTTAAACCTGGTTTAGTCCTGGTTTAGACCTTGTTTAGACCTGGTTTAGACCTGGTTTAGACCTGGTTTAGACCTGGTTTAGTCCTTGTTTAGATCTTGTTTAGACCTTGTTTAGTCCTGGTTTAGACCTGGTTTGGACCTGGTTTAGTCCTGGTTTAAGACCTGGTTTAGTCCTGGTTTGGACCTGGTTTAGTCCTGGTTTAGGCCTGGTTTAGACCTGGTTTAGTCCTGGTTTAGACCTGGTTTAGACCTGGTTTAGACCTGGTTTAGTCCTGGTTTAGTCCTGGTTTAGTCCTTGTTTAGATCTTGTTTAGACCTTGTTTAGTCCTGGTTTAGACCTGGTTTGAAACTGGTTTAGTCCTGGTTTAGACCTGGTTTAGTCCTGGTTTAGACCTGGTTTAGACATGGTTTAGACCTGGTTTAGTCCTGGTTTAGACCTGGTTTGGACCTGGTTTAGTCCTGGTTTAGACCTGGTTTAGACCTGGTTTAGTCCTGGTTTAGACCTGGTTTAGACCTGGTTTAGTCCTGGTTTAGTCCTGGTTTAGACCTGGTTTAGACCTGGTTTAGTCCTGGTTTAGACCTGGTTTAGACCTGGTTTAGGCCTGGTTTAGACCTGGTTTAGTCCTGGTTTAGACCTGGTTTAGTCCTGGTTTAGACCTGGTTTAGACCTGGTTTAGGCCTGGTTTAGACCTGGTTTAGACCTGGTTTAGGCCTGGTTTGGACCTTGTTTAGTCCTGATTTAGTCCTGGTATTGACCTGGTTTAGTCCTGGTTTAGACCTGGTTTAGTCCTGGTTTAGACCTGGTTTAGACCTGGTTTAGGCCTGGTTTAGACCTGGTTTAGTCCTGGTTTAGACCTGGTTTAGACCTGGTTTAGACCTGGTTTAGGCCTGGTTTAGACCTGGTTTAGACCTGGTTTAGTCCTGGTTTAGACCTGGTTTAGACCTGGTTTAGACCTGGTTTAGGCCTGGTTTAGACCTGGTTTAGTCCTGGTTTAGACCTGGTTTAGTCCTGGTTTAGATCTTGTTAAGACCTTGTTTAGACCTGGTTTAGTCCTGGTTTAAACCTGGTTTAGTCCTGGTTTAGTTCTGGTTTAGTCCTGGTTTGACCTGGTTTAGTCCTGGTTTAGTCCTGGTTTAGTCCTGGTTTTGACCTGGTTTAGTCCTGGTTTTGACCTGGTTTAGTCCTGGTTTAGTCCTGGTTTAGACCTGATTTAGTCCTGGTTTAGTTCTGATTTAGTCCTGGTTTAGACCTGGTTTAGTCCTGGTTTAGATCTTGTTTAGACCTTGTTTAGTCCTGGTTTAGACCTGGTTTAGACCTGGTTTAGTCCTGGTTTAGACCTGGTTTAGACCTGGTTTAGACCTGGTTTAGTCCTGGTTTAGACCTGGTTTAGTCCTGGTTTAGACCTGGTTTAGACCTGGTTTAGTCCTGGTTTAGACCTGGTTTAGATCTTGTTTAGACCTGGTTTAGTCCTGGTTTAGTCCTGGTTTTGACCTGGTTTTGACCTGGTTTAGTCCTGGTTTAGACCTGGTTTAGTCCTGGTTTAGTTCTGGTTTAGTCCTGGTTTAGACCTGGTTTAGTCCTGGTTTTGACCTGGTTTAGTCCTGGTTTAGTCCTGGTATTGACCTGGTTTAGTCCTGGTTTTGACCTGGTTTAGTCCTGGTTTAGTCCTGGTTTAGACCTGGTTTAGTCCTGGTTTAGTCCTGGTTTAGACCTGGTTTAGTCCTGGTTTAGACCTGGTTTAGTCCTGGTTTAGACCTTGTTTAGACCTGGTTTAGACCTTGTTTAGACCTGGTTTAGTCCTGGTTTAGACCTGGTTTAGACCTGGTTTAGTCCTGGTTTGGACCTGGTTTAGACCTGGTTTAGTCCTGGTTTAGACCTGGTTTGGACCTGGTTTAGTCCTGGTTTAGACCTGGTTTAGACCTGGTTTAGTCCTGGTTTTGACCTGGTTTAGTCCTGGTTTAGACCTGGTTTAGTCCTGGTTTAGTCCTGGTTTGGACCTGGATTAGTCCTTGTTTAGACCTGGTTTAGACCTGGTTTAGTCCTGGTTTAGACCTGGTTTAGACCTGGTTTAGACCTGGTTTAGTCCTGGTTTAGACCTGGTTTAGTCCTGGTTTAGACCTGGTTTGGACCTGGTTTAGTCCTGGTTTAGACCTGGTTTAGACCTGGTTTAGTCCTGGTTTGGACCTGGATTAGTCCTTGTTTAGACCTGGTTTAGACCTGGTTTAGACCTGGTTTAGTCCTGGTTTAGACCTGGTTTAGTCCTGGTTTAGACCTGGTTTGGACCTGGTTTAGTCCTGGTTTAGACCTGGTTTAGACCTGGTTTAGTCCTGGTTTTGACCTGGTTTAGTCCTGGTTTAGACCTGGTTTAGTCCTGGTTTAGACTGGTTTGGACCTGGTTTAGTCCTGGTTTAGACCTGGTTTAGACCTGGTTTAGTCCTGGTTTGGACCTGGATTAGTCCTTGTTTAGACCTGGTTTAGTCCTGGTTTTGACCTGGTTTAGTCCTGGTTTAGACCTGGTTTAGTCCTGGTTTAGTCCTGGTTTGGACCTGGATTAGTCCTTGTTTAGACCTGGTTTAGACCTGGTTTAGACCTGGTTTAGACCTGGTTTACACCTGGTTTAGACCTGGTTTAGTCCTGGTTTAGACCTGGTTTAGTCCTGGTTTAGACCTGGTTTAGACCTGGTTTACACCTGGTTTAGACCTGGTTTAGTCCTGGTTTAGACCTGGTTTAGACCTGGTTTAGTCCTGGTTTAGACCTGGTGTAGACCTGGTTTAGACCTGGTTTAGACCTGGTTTAGTCCTGGTTTAGACCTGGTTTAGTCCTGGTTTAGTTCTGGTTTTGTCCTGGTTTAGCCCTGGTTTAGTCCTGGTTTAGACCTGGTTTAGTCCTGGTTTAGTCCTTGTTTAGATCTTGTTTAGACCTTGTTTAGTCCTGGTTTAGACCTGGTTTAGTCCTGGTTTGGACCTGGTTTAGTCCTGGTTTAGGCCTGGTTTAGACCTGGTTTAGTCCTGGTTTAGACCTGGTTTAGACCTGGTTTAGACCTGGTTTAGTCCTGGTTTAGACCTGGTTTGGACCTGGTTTAGTCCTGGTTTAGACCTGGTGTAGACCTGGTTTAGTCCTGGTTTAGTCCTGGTTTAGACCTGGTTTAGACCTGGTTTAGTCCTGGTTTGGACCTGGTTTAGTCCTGGTTTAGTCCTGGTTTGGACCTGGTTTAGTCCTGGTTTGGACCTGGTTTAGTCCTGGTTTAGACCTGATTTAGTCCTGGTTTAGTCCTGGTTTAGACCTTGTTTAGACCTGGTTTAGACCTGGTTTAGACCTGGTTTAGTCCTGGTTTAGACCTGGTTTAGACCTGGTTTAGTCCTGGTTTAGACCTGGTTTAGACCTGGTTTAGACCTGGTTTAGACATGGTTTAGGCCTGGTTTAGACCTGGTTTAGTCCTGGTTTAGACCTGGTTTAGTCCTGGTTTAGATCTTGTTAAGACCTTGTTTAGTCCTGGTTTAGTCCTGGTTTAGTCCTGGTTTAGACCTGGTTTAGTCCTGGTTTAGTTCTGATTTAGTCCTGGTTTAGACCTGGTTTAGTCCTGGTTTAGATCTTGTTTAGTCCTGGTTTAGACCTGGTTTAGTCCTGGTTTAGTTCTGATTTAGTCCTGGTTTAGTCCTGGTTTAGTCCTGGTATTGACCTGGTTTAGTCCTGGTTTAGTCCTGGTTTAGACCTGGTTTAGACCTGGTTTAGTCCTGGTTTTGACCTGGTTTAGACCTGGTTTAGTCCTGGTTTAGACCTGGTTTAGTTCTGGTTTAGTCCTGGTTTAGACCTGGTTTAGTCCTGGTTTAGTTCTGGTTTAGTCCTGGTTTAGACCTGGTTTGGACCTGGTTTAGTCCTGGTTTAGTTCTGGTTTAGTCCTGGTTTAGACCTGGTTTAGTCCTGGTTTAGTCCTGGTATTGACCTGGTTTAGTCCTGGTTTTGACCTGGTTTAGTCCTGGTTTAGTCCTGGTTTAGACCTGGTTTAGTCCTGGTTTAGTCCTGGTTTAGACCTGGTTTAGACCTGGTTTAGACCTGGTTTAGACCTGGTTTAGTCCTGGTTTAGACCTGGTTTAGACCTGGTTTAGTCCTGGATTGGACCTGGTTTAGTCCTGGTTTAGACCTGGTTTAGACCTGGTTTAGACCTGGTTTAGTCCTGGTTTAGTCCTGGTTTAGACCTGGTTTAGACCTGGTTTTGTCCTGGTTTAGACCTGGTTTAGACCTGGTTTAGTCCTGGTTTAGACCTGGTTTAGTCCTGGTTTAGACCTGGTTTAGTCCTGGTTTAGTCCTGGTTTAGACCTGGTTTAGACCTGGTTTAGTCCTGGTTTAGACCTGGTGTAGACCTGGTTTAGACCTGGTTTAGACCTGGTTTAGTCCTGGTTTAGACCTGGTGTAGACCTGGTTTAGACCTGGTTTAGACCTGGTTTAGTCCTGGTTTAGACCTGGTTTAGACCTGGTTTAGTCCTGGTTTAGACCTGGTTTAGGCCTGGTTTAGACCTGGTTTAGTCCTGGTTTAGACCTGTTTTAGTCCTGGTTTAGACCTGGTTTAGTCCTGGTTTAGACCTGGTTTAGACCTGGTTTAGACCTGGTTTAGGCCTGGTTTAGACCTGGTTTGGTCCTGGTTTGGACCTGGTTTAGTCCTGGTTTAGACCTGGTTTAGTCCTGGTTTGGACCTGGTTTAGTCCTGGTTTAGTCCTGGTTTAGACCTGGTTTAGACCTGGTTTAGACCTGGTTTAGTCCTGGTTTAGACCTGGTTTAGTCCTGGTTTAGACCTGGTTTAGACCTGGTTTAGTCCTGGTTTAGACCTGGTGTAGACCTGGTTTAGACCTGGTTTAGACCTGGTTTAGTCCTGGTTTAGACCTGGTTTAGTCCTGGTTTAGGTCTGGTTTAGTCCTGGTTTAGCCCTGGTTTAGTCCTGGTTTAGACCTGGTTTAGTCCTGGTTTAGTCCTTGTTTAGATCTTGTTTAGACCTTGTTTAGTCCTGGTTTAGACCTGGTTTAGTCCTGGTTTGGACCTGGTTTAGTCCTGGTTTAGGCCTGGTTTAGACCTGGTTTAGTCCTGGTTTAGACCTGGTTTAGACCTGGTTTAGACCTGGTTTAGTCCTGGTTTAGACCTGGTTTGGACCTGGTTTAGTCCTGGTTTAGACCTGGTGTAGACCTAGTTTAGTCCTGGTTTAGACCTGTTTTAGACCTGGTTTAGTCCTGGTTTAGACCTGGTTTAGTCCTGGTTTAGTTCTGGTTTAGTCCTGGTTTAGCCCTGGTTTAGTCCTGGTTTAGACCTGGTTTAGTCCTGGTTTTGACCTGGTTTAGTCCTTGTCTAGATCTTGTTTAGACCTTGTTTAGTCCTGGTTTAGACCTGGTTTGGACCTGGTTTAGTCCTGGTTTAGACCTGGTTTAGACCTGGTTTAGGCCTGGTTTAGACCTGGTTTAGACCTTGTTTAGTCCTGGTTTAGTCCTGGTATTGACCTGGTTTAGTCCTGGTTTTGACCTGGTTTAGACCTGGTTTAGACCTGGTTTAGTCCTGGTTTAGACCTGGTTTAGACCTGGTTTAGACCTGGTTTAGGCCTGGTTTAGGCCTGGTTTAGACCTGGTTTAGTCCTGGTTTAGACCTGGTTTAGTCCTGGTTTAGATCTTGTTAAGACCTTGTTTAGACCTGGTTTAGTCCTGGTTTAGTTCTGGTTTAGTCCTGGTTTTGACCTGGTTTAGTCCTGGTTTAGTCCTGGTTTAGACCTGGTTTAGTCCTGGTTTAGTTCTGATTTAGTCCTGGTTTAGACCTGGTTTAGTCCTGGTTTAGACCTGGTTTAGACCTGGTTTAGTCCTGGTTTAGACCTGGTTTAGACCTGGTTTAGACCTGGTTTAGTCCTGGTTTAGACCTGGTTTAGACCTGGTTTAGTCCTGGTTTAGACCTGGTTTAGATCTTGTTTAGACCTGGTTTAGTCCTGGTTTAGACCTGGTTTAGACCTGGTTTAGTCCTGGTTTAGACCTGGTTTAGACCTGGTTTAGACCTGGTTTAGTCCTGGTTTAGTCCTGGTTTAGACCTGGTTTAGACCTGGTTTAAACCTGGTTTAGTCCTGGTTTAGTTCTGGTTTAGTCCTGGTTTTGACCTGGTTTTGACCTGGTTTAGTCCTGGTTTAGACCTGGTTTAGTCCTGGTTTAGTTCTGGTTTAGACCTGGTTTAGTCCTGGTTTTGACCTGGTTTAGTCCTGGTTTAGTCCTGGTATTGACCTGGTTTAGTCCTGGTTTTGACCTGGTTTAGTCCTGGTTTAGTCCTGGTTTAGACCTGGTTTAGTCCTGGTTTAGTCCTGGTTTAGACCTGGTTTAGACCTGGTTTAGAACTGGTTTAGACCTGGTTTAGTCCTGGTTTAGACCTGGTTTAGTCCTGGTTTAGACCTTGTTTAGACCTGGTTTAGACCTGGTTTAGACCTGGTTTAGTCCTGGTTTAGACCTGGTTTCGACCTGGTTTAGTCCTGGTTTAGACCTGGTTTAGTCCTGGTTTGGACCTGGTTTAGTCCTGGTTTAGACCTGGTTTAGACCTGGTTTAGTCCTGTTTTAGACCTGGTTTAGACCTGGTTTGGTCCTGGTTTGGACCTGGTTTAGTCCTGGTTTAGACCTGGTTTAGTCCTGGTTTGGACCCGGTTTAGTCCTGGTATAGGCCTGGTTTAGACCTGGTTTAGTCCTGGTTTAGACCTGGTTTAGACCTGGTTTAGACCTGGTTTAGACCTGGTTTAGTCCTGGTTTGGACCTGGTTTAGACCTGGTTTAGACCTGGTGTAGACCTGGTTTAGACCTGGTTTAGACCTGGTTTAGTCCTGGTTTAGACCTGGTTTAGTCCTGGTTTAGTTCTGGTTTAGTCCTGGTTTAGCCCTGGTTTAGTCCTGGTTTAGACCTGGTTTAGTCCTGGTTTTGACCTGGTTTAGTCCTGGTTTAGTCCTGGTTTGGACCTGGTTTAGTCCTGGTTTAGACCTGGTTTAGTCCTGGTTTGGACCTGGTTTAGACCTGGTTTAGACCTGGTGTAGACCTGGTTTAGACCTGGTTTAGACCTGGTTTAGTCCTGGTTTAGACCTGGTTTAGTCCTGGTTTAGTTCTGGTTTAGTCCTGGTTTAGCCCTGGTTTAGTCCTGGTTTAGACCTGGTTTAGACCTGGTTTAGACCTGGTTTAGTCCTGTTTTAGACCTGGTTTAGACCTGGTTTAGTCCTGGTTTGGACCTGGTTTGGTCCTGGTTTGGACCTGGTTTAGTCCTGGTTTAGACCTGGTTTAGTCCTGGTTTGGACCTGGTTTAGTCCTGGTTTAGGCCTGGTTTAGACCTGGTTTAGTCCTGGTTTAGACCTGGTTTAGACCTGGTTTAGACCTGGTTTAGACCTGGTTTAGTCCTGGTTTAGACCTGGTTTAGTCCTGGTTTAGACCTGGTTTAGTCCTGGTTTAGACCTGGTGTAGACCTGGTTTAGACCTGGTTTAGACCTGGTTTAGTCCTGGTTTTGACCTGGTTTAGACCTGGTTTAGTCCTGGTTTGGACCTGGTTTAGTCCTGGTTTAGACCTGGTTTAGTCCTGTTTTAGACCTGGTTTAGACCTGGTTTGGTCCTGGTTTGGACCTGGTTTAGTCCTGGTTTAGACCTGGTTTAGTCCTGGTTTGGACCTGGTTTAGTCCTGGTTTAGGCCTGGTTTAGACCTGGTTTAGTCCTGGTTTAGACCTGGTTTAGACCTGGTTTAGACCTGGTTTAGACCTGGTTTAGTCCTGGTTTAGACCTGGTTTAGTCCTGGTTTAGACCTGGTTTAGACCTGGTTTAGTCCTGGTTTAGACCTGGTGTAGACCTGGTTTAGACCTGGTTTAGACCTGGTTTAGTCCTGGTTTAGACCTGGTTTAGTCCTGGTTTAGTTCTGGTTTAGTCCTGGTTTAGCCCTGGTTTAGTCCTGGTTTAGACCTGGTTTAGTCCTGGTTTTGACCTGGTTTAGTCCTGGTTTAGGCCTGGTTTAGACCTGGTTTAGTCCTGGTTTAGACCTGGTTTAGACCTGGTTTAGACCTGGTTTAGTCCTGGTTTAGACCTGGTTTAGACCTGGTTTAGACCTGGTTTAGTCCTGGTTTAGACCTGGTTTGGACCTGGTTTAGTCCTGGTTTAGACCTGGTGTAGACCTGGTTTAGTCCTGGTTTAGACCTGGTTTAGACCTGGTTTAGTCCTGGTTTAGACCTGGTTTAGTCCTGGTTTAGACCTGGTTTAGACCTGGTTTAGTCCTGGTTTAGACCTGGTTTAGACCTGGTTTAGTCCTGGTTTAGTCCTGGTTTAGACCTGGTTTAGACCTGGTTTAGTCCTGGTTTGGACCTGGTTTAGTCCTGGTTTAGTCCTGGTTTGGACCTGGTTTAGTCCTGGTTTGGACCTGGTTTAGTCCTGGTTTAGACCTGGTTTAGTCCTGGTTTAGTCCTGGTTTAGTCCTGGTTTAAACCTGGTTTAGTCCTGGTTTAGACCTTGTTTAGACCTGGTTTAGACCTGGTTTAGACCTGGTTTAGTCCTGGTTTAGACCTGGTTTAGTCCTGGTTTAGACCTGGTTTAGACCTGGTTTAGACCTGGTTTAGACCTGGTTTAGGCCTGGTTTAGACCTGGTTTAGTTCTGGTTTAGTCCTTGTTTAGACCTGGTTTAGACCTGGTTTAGGCCTGGTTTTGACCTGGTTTAGTCCTGGTTTAGTCCTGGTTTGGACCTGGATTAGTCCTTGTTTAGACCTGGTTTAGACCTGGTTTAGTCCTGGTTTAGACCTGGTTTAGACCTGGTTTGGTCCTGGTTTGGACCTGGTTTAGTACTGGTTTAGACCTGGTTTAATCCTGGTTTTGACCTGGTTTAGTCCTGGTTTAGTCCTTGTTTAGATCTTGTTTAGACCTTGTTTAGTCCTGGTTTAGACCTGGTTTGGACCTGGTTTAGTCCTGGTTTAGACCTGGTTTAGTCCTGGTTTGGACCTGGTTTAGTCCTGGTCCAGGCCTGGTTTAGACCTGGTTTAGTCCTGGTTTAGACCTGGTTTAGACCTGTTTTAGACCTGGTTTAGTCCTGGTTTAGTCCTGGTTTAGTCCTTGTTTAGATCTTGTTTAGACCTGGTTTAGTCCTGGTTTAGACCTGGTTTAGTCCTGGTTTGGACCTGGTTTAGTCCTGGTTTGGACCTGGTTTAGTCCTGGTTTAGGCCTGGTTTAGACCTGGTTTAGTCCTGGTTTGGACCTGGTTTAGACCTGGTTTAGACCTGGTTTAGTCCTGGTTTAGACCTGGTTTGGACCTGGTTTAGTCCTGGTTTAGACCTGGTTTAGTCCTGGTTTAGACCTGGTTTAGACCTGGTTTAGTCCTGGTTTAGACCTGGTTTAGACCTGGTTTAGTCCTGGTTTAGTCCTGGTTTAGACCTGGTTTAGACCTGGTTTAGTCCTGGTTTGGACCTGGTTTAGTCCTGGTTTAGTCCTGGTTTGGACCTGGTTTAGTCCTGGTTTGGACCTGGTTTAGTCCTGGTTTAGTCCTGGTTTAGACCTGGTTTAGTCCTGGTTTAAACCTGGTTTAGTCCTGGTTTAGTCCTGGTTTAGTCCTGGTTTAGTCCTTGTTTAGATCTTGTTTAGACCTTGTTTAGTCCTGGTTTAGTCCTGGTTTTGACCTGGTTTAGTCCTGGTTTAGTCCTGGTTTAGACCTGGTTTAGACCTGGTTTAGTCCTGGTTTAGACCTGGTTTAGACCTGGTTTAGACCTGGTTTAGACCTGGTTTAGGCCTGGTTTAGACCTGGTTTAGTCCTGGTTTAGACCTGGTTTAGTCCTGGTTTAGATCTTGTTAAGACCTTGTTTAGACCTGGTTTAGACCTGGTTTAGGCCTGGTTTTGACCTGGTTTAGTCCTGGTTTTGACCTGGTTTAGTCCTGGTTTAGTCCTGGTTTAGACCTGGTTTAGTCCTGGTTTAGTTCTGATTTAGTCCTGGTTTGGACCTGGTTTAGTCCTGGTTTAGATCTTGTTTAGACCTTGTTTAGTCCTGGTTTAGTCCTGGTATTGACCTGGTTTAGTCCTGGTTTTGACCTGGTTTAGTCCTGGTTTAGACCTGGTTTAGTCCTGGTTTAGTCCTGGTATTGACCTGGTTTAGTCCTGGTTTAGCCCTGGTTTAGACCTGGTTTAGACCTGGTTTAGACCTGGTTTAGTCCTGGTTTAGACCTGGTTTAGACCTGGTTTAGACCTGGTTTAGACCTGGTTTAGTCCTGGTTTAGACCTGGTTTAGACCTGGTTTAAACCTGGTTTAGTCCTGGTTTAGTTCTGGTTTAGTCCTGGTTTAGACCTGGTTTAGTCCTGGTTTAGTCCTGGTTTTGACCTGGTTTAGACCTGGTTTAGTCCTTGTTTAGATCTTGTTTAGACCTGGTTTAGTTCTGGTTTAGTCCTGGTTTAGTCCTGGTTTAGACCTGGTTTAGTCCTGGTTTTGACCTGGTTTTGACCTGGTTTAGTCCTGGTTTAGTCGTGGTTTAATCCTGGTTTAGTCCTGGTTTAGTCCTGGTTTAGACCTGGTTTAGACCTGGTTTAGTCCTGGTTTAGTCCTGGTTTAGACCTGGTTTAGTCCTGGTTTAGTCCTGGTTTAGTCCTGGTTTTGACCTGGTTTAGACCTGGTTTAGTCCTTGTTTAGACCTTGTTTATCATCAAATCATCAAATCAATTTATTTTTGTAAGGCCCAAAATCACAACAACAGTTGCCTCTGAGGGCCACAGGGAGAAATGAATCAACAATGTCTGTGGTGGCGAGGGAGTCAGACAATGTCTGTGGGGACGAGGGACGATGTCCCAGGGTCCTCTGTCCTTAGACTCTCCTTCAGCAGGAAAAACTACAAAAAAAACCTCTTTGGGAAAAAAGCGTAGAAACCTGGAGGAGTTCCAGTGAAGGAGAGATCCCACTCTCACAGACGTGAGGGAGACTGGAGCTGGAGCCACTCTTCAGGCAGAAGAGGGACCGTCCACACAGGGCAGGGACCACTTCACCAGGGGAGGGGCATCTGGGTCCACAGGTCCTCAGGAGTGAGAGAAAGAAAAGAAGGCGGTGAACAATTTGCAAGTGGAATCAAAAAATAAATATTGTTTGATAGCATAAGTAGTCAGAAGAAGAAGAGGATAGTGCTCAAGCTGTCATACTTCCCCCAGCACAGTTACTCCTAGGGCAGCGTAGCTGAAGCTGTGGGTTTATCTTTCTGTTCCTAACTACTCTGACCATAAACGTTTTCGAAGAGGAACGTTTTAAGCCTGGACTTAAATGAAGAGACTGTGTCAGCATATTTAACATGGGTCGGGAGCTGATTCCATAACACAGGAGCTCTACCTCCTACAGTACTTTTAGAGACTCTTGGCACCACCAGAAGGCCAGCATTCTGAGAGCGAAGAGCTCTGTTTGGATGATATGGTTCTATAGCATCTTTGAGGTAGGATGGGGCCATGTCATTTATGGCTTTGTAGGTCAAGAGTAGAATTTTGAATTTGATTCTAAACTCGACGGGGAGCCAGTGAAGAGACTTCAGCACTGGCGTAATGTGCTCTCTTCTTTTTGTTCCTGTTAGTAATCTTGCTGCTGCATTTTGAACCAGTTAAAGCTTTTTATGGAGCTTTTAGGACCTGCTGTGAGCAGGAGTTACAGTAGTCTAATCTAGTCGTTACAAATGCATGGATAAGTTTTTCAGCATCACTTTTAGGCAGGATTCTTCTGATTTTGGCGATGTTGCGCAAATGGAAATAGGCTGTTTTACAAGCTTGATTTATATGAGCTTTAAATGAGAGCTCCTGGTCAAATAAGACTCCAAGGTTTCTTACAGTAGAACTGGAGGCTACACTGATATTGTCCAGTGTGACTATCTGCTCAGATAGAGCGTCTCGTAGATGCTTAGGACCAGCACAATGACCTCGGTTTTTTCAGGGTTAAGAAGCAGGTAGTTTAGTGTCCTCCAGGTTTTTATCTCCTTCACACAAGTACTAAGTCTGTCTACTTGATCGCTCTGATCAGGTTCATTGATAAATACAGCTGAGTGTCGTCTGCAGAGCAGTGGAAGTTAATGCCATGTGACCTGATCATGTGACCTAATGGCAGCATATAAAGAGTAAACAGAATTGGACCGAGTACCGAACCCTGTGGCACACCGTAAATTACTTTAGAGCAGGTGAGGAGCTCTGGTTTACATTAACAAATTGGAACCTATCAGATAGATAGGATTTAAACCAGCTGAGGGCGGGGCCTCTGAGGGCGGGGCCTCCAACACCTACATCACATTCTAACCTCTGCAGTAGAATGTTGTGGTCGATGGTCAAACGCTGAGGTCCAACAGAACCAGGACTGAGACCAGTCCATCGTCAGCGGCTAATAACAAATCATTTGTGACTTTAACTAGTGCAGTTTCAGTGCTGTGGTGGGCTCTGAACCCTGCTGTGGTGGGCTCTGAACCCTGACTGGAAAACTTCAAATAAGTTATTGTCCTGCAGGTGGCGACAAAGCTGTTTTACTACAACTTTTTCAAGGATTTTAGAGACGAAGGGAAGATTTGAAATAGGTCTGTAGTTTACCAATAGGTCGGGATCTAGATTAGGCTTTTTCAGAGGAGGTTTAATGACTGCATGTTTGAAGGACTGTGGAACATAGCCACTTTCTACTGAAGTATTTATTATATTAAGAATAGGGTCTATAATTAGGGGAAGAATGTCTTTGAGGAGCTTGGAATGGGGTCTAGGACACAAGTTGAGCTTTTAGAGGACATAATGGCTGAAGTTATCTCTGCTTGATCAGCAGCTGTGAACCTTTCTAGGTTTACAGGTGGATTTATATGGGACGTTAGATTTACAGCTTGGGCTAGTTCAGGGCTAATAGCGGGGGTAATTTCATCTAATTTATCTCTGATTGTTTTTATTTTATTGTTAAAAAATAGGAGGAAATCATCAGAGCTAAGTGTAGCTGGGATTGAGGGCTCTACTGCACTGTGACAGTTTGTTAGCCTAGCTACAGTGCTGAAAAGGAATTTAGTGTTACTTTTGTTGACTTCTATTAGATTTGAATAATATCTGGTTTGGGCCTCACTCAGAGCTGCTGACAGGACAGGAGCAACTTTTCCTGCTTTTAGAGATTCTTCTGTGAGAGCGACAAAATAATCCCTCTAACTTTCTAACTCTTTGTTTATGTGAACGCAGTTCTTGGTTGTACCAGGAGGAGGCGCTTTGACCTAATGACCTTCTGTTTTAACGGCGCTACAACGTCAAGAGCAGACTTCAGAGAATTCATGGTCAAGTCGACACATTGATCACTTAAACTGGGACTAAAACTGTTCTCAGCAGGATCACATGACATGATCACATGACGTGATCACATGACATGATCACATGACATGATCACATGACGTGATCACATGACATGATCACATGACATGTCACTGAATATTGGCTCTATTATTTCTTTGAATTTTGAGATAGATTTTTCAGATTTTGTCCTTTTCATTATAACTTTATTTTGTGGGACTGGATGATCTTTAAGAATAAACTGAAAGGTAATTAGGAAATGATCTGACAATATGGGGTTTTGAGGGAGGACAATGAGGTCACTAATCTCTGTTCCATACGTTAGGACAAGATCCAGAGTGTTCTTGTGAGTGTGAGTCGGTTTATTTACATTCTGAGTGAAACCAATGCTGTCTAACAAGGCGCTGAAGGCATTACTGAGAGAGTCATCACTCATGTTCACGTGGATATTAAAGTCTCCAACTATAACTATTTTATCCCAGGCTAACACTAAGTTTGATCTAAAGTCAGAAAACTCTGTTAAAAACTCTGAGTAGGACCAGGAGGTCGGTAGATAACTATGAACAAAACTCCTTTTTGGTTTTTCATATTTGGACATGTGATTGACAGCATAAGGCTTTCAAATGAGTGAAATGCATTGTTAGTTTTAGGGCTCATGAGTCGAGTGTGAGATCACTGCCACACCACCACCTCGGCCTGTGCTCCTGGCAGTCTGTTTAGTTTAGTCCTGGTTTAGACCTGGTTTAGTTCTGGTTTAGTCCTGGTTTAGACCTGGTTTAGTCCTGGTTTAGACCTGGTTTAGACCTGGTTTAGTTCTGGTTTAGACCTGGTTTAGACCTGGTTTAGACCTGGTTTAGACCTGGTTTAGTCCTGGTTTAGACCTGGTTTAGACCTGGTTTAGTCCTGGTTTAGTCCTGGTTTGGACCTGGTTTAGTCCTGGTTTAGACCTGGTTTAGTCCTGGTTTAGACCTGGTTTAGTCCTGGTCTAGTTCTGATTTAGTCCTGGTTTAGACCTGGTTTAGTCCTGGTTTAGACCTGGTTTAATCCTGGTTTAGTCCTGGTTTAGACCTGGTTTATACCTGGTTTAGTCCTGGTTTAGTCCTTGTTTAGACCTGGTTTAGTCCTGGTTTAGTCCTGGTTTAGTCCTGGTTTAGTCCTGGTTTAGACCTGGTTTAGTCCTGGTTTTGACCTGGTTTAGACCTGGTTTAGTCCTTGTTTAGATCTTGTTTAGACCTTGTTTAGTCCTGGTTTAGACCTGGTTTAGTTCTGGTTTAGTCCTGGTTTAGACCTGGTTTAGTCCTGGTTTGGTTCTGGTTTAGTCCTGGTTTAGACCTGGTTTAGTTCTGGTTTTGACCTGGTTTAGTCCTGGTTTAGTCCTGGTTTAGACCTGGTTTAGACCTGGTTTAGACCTGGTTTAGTCCTGGTTTAGACCTGGTTTAGACCTGGTTTAGTCCTGGTTTAGACCTGGTTTAGACCTGGTTTAGTCCTGGTTTGGACCTGGTTTAGTCCTGGTTTAGACCTGGTTTAGACCTGGTTTAGTCCTGGTTTAGACCTGGTTTAGTCCTGGTTTAGACCTGGTTTGGACCTGGTTTAGTCCTGGTTTAGACCTGGTTTAGACCTGGTTTAGTCCTGGTTTAGACCTGGTTTAGACCTGGTTTGGACCTGGTTTAGACCTGGTTTAGACCTGGTTTAGACCTGGTTTAGACCTGGTTTAGTCCTGGTTTAGTCCTGGTTTAGACCTGGTTTAGTCCTGGTTTAGTCCTGGTTTAGTCCTGGTTTAGACCTGGTTTAGACCTGGTTTAGTCCTGGTTTAGTCCTGGTTTAGACCTGGTTTAGTCCTGGTTTAGTCCTGGTTTAGTCCTGGTTTAGACCTGGTTTAGACCTGGTTTAGACCTGGTTTAGTCCTGGTTTAGACCTGGTTTAGACCTGGTTTAGTCCTGGTTTAGACCTGGTTTAGACCTGGTTTAGTCCTGGTTTAGACCTGGTTTAGACCTGGTTTAGACCTGGTTTAGACCTGGTTTAGACCTGGTTTAGTCCTGGTTTGGACCTGGTTTAGTCCTGGTTTAGTCCTGGTTTGGACCTGGTTTAGTCCTGGTTTGGACCTGGTTTAGTCCTGGTTTAGTCCTGGTTTTGACCTGGTTTAGTCCTGGTTTAGTCCTGGTTTAGTCCTGGTTTAGTCCTTGTTTAGATCTTGTTTAGACCTTGTTTAGTCCTGGTTTGGACCTGGTTTAGTCCTGGTTTGGACCTGGTTTAGTCCTGGTTTAGTCCTGGTTTAGACCTGGTTTAGTCCTGGTTTGGACCTGGTTTAGTCCTGGTTTTGACCTGGTTTAGTCCTGGTTTAGTCCTGGTTTAGTCATGGTTTTGACCTGGTTTAGTCCTGGTTTTGACCTGGTTTAGTCCTGGTTTAGTCCTGGTTTAGACCTGGTTTAGTCCTGGTTTAGTTCTGATTTAGTCCTGGTTTAGACCTGGTTTAGTCCTGGTTTAGACCTGGTTTAGACCTGGTTTAGTCCTGGTTTAGTCCTGGTTTAGACCTTGTTTAGTCCTGGTTTGGACCTGGTTTAGTTCTGGTTTAGTCCTGGTTTAGACCTGGTTTAGTCCTGGTTTAGTTCTGGTTTGGACCTGGTTTAGACCTGGTTTAGTCCTGGTTTAGACCTGGTTTGGACCTGGTTTAGTCCTGGTTTAGACCTGGTTTAGTCCTGGTTTAGACCTGGTTTAGTCCTGGTTTAGACCTGGTTTAGACCTGGTTTAGTCCTGGTTTAGTCCTGGTTTAGACCTGGTTTAGACCTGGTTTAGTCCTGGTTTGGACCTGGTTTAGTCCTGGTTTGGACCTGGTTTAGTCCTGGTTTAGTCCTGGTTTAGACCTGGTTTAGTCCTGGTTTAAACCTGGTTTAGTCCTGGTTTAGTCCTGGTTTAGATCTTGTTTAGACCTTGTTTAGTCCTGGTTTGGACCTGGTTTAGTCCTGGTTTGGACCTGGTTTAGTCCTGGTTTAGTCCTGGTTTAGACCTGGTTTAGTCCTGGTTTGGACCTGGTTTAGTCCTGGTTTTGACCTGGTTTAGTCCTGGTTTAGTCCTGGTTTAGACCTGGTTTAGTCCTGGTTTAGACCTGGATTAGACCTGGTTTGGACCTGGTTTAGACCTGGTTTAGGCCTGGTTTAGACCTGGTTTAGTCCTGGTTTAGACCTGGTTTAGTCCTGGTTTAGATCTTGTTAAGACCTTGTTTAGACCTGGTTTAGACCTGGTTTAGGCCTGGTTTTGACCTGGTTTAGTCCTGGTTTTGACCTGGTTTAGACCTGGTTTAGACCTGGTTTAGTCCTGGTTTAGACCTGGTTTAGACCTGGTTTGGACCTGGTTTAGTCCTGGTTTAGACCTGGTTTAGACCTGGTTTAGACCTGGTTTAGGCCTGGTTTAGACCTGGTTTAGTCCTGGTTTAGACCTGGTTTAGTCCTGGTTTAGATCTTGTTAAGACCTTGTTTGGACCTGGTTTAGTCCTGGTTTAAACCTGGTTTAGTCCTGGTTTAGTCCTGGTTTAGACCTGGTTTGGACCTGGTTTAGTCCTGGTTTAGACCTGGTTTAGTCCTGGTTTGGACCTGGTTTAGTCCTGGTTTAGGCCTGGTTTAGACCTGGTTTAGTCCTGGTTTAGTCCTGGTTTAGACCTGGTTTAGACCTGTTTTAGACCTGGTTTAGTCCTGGTTTAGTCCTGGTTTAGTCCTTGTTTAGATCTTGTTTAGACCTTGTTTAGTCCTGGTTTAGACCTGGTTTAGTCCTGGTTTGGACCTGGTTTAGTCCTGGTTTAGGCCTGGTTTAGACCTGGTTTAGTCCTGGTTTAGACCTGGTTTAGACCTGGTTTAGACCTGGTTTAGTCCTGGTTTAGACCTGGTTTGGACCTGGTTTAGTCCTGGTTTAGACCTGGTGTAGACCTGGTTAAGTCCTGGTTTAGACCTGGTTTAGACCTGGTTTAGACCTGGTTTAGTCCTGGTTTAGACCTGGTTTAGACCTGGTTTAGACCTGGTTTAGTCCTGGTTTAGTCCTGGTTTAGACCTGGTTTGGACCTGTTTTAGACCTGGTTTAGTCCTGGTTTAGTCCTGGTTTAGTCCTTGTTTAGATCTTGTTTAGACCTTGTTTAGTCCTGGTTTAGACCTGGTTTAGTCCTGGTTTGGACCTGGTTTAGTCCTGGTTTAGGCCTGGTTTAGACCTGGTTTAGTCCTGGTTTAGACCTGGTTTAGACCTGGTTTAGACCTGGTTTAGTCCTGGTTTAGACCTGGTTTGGACCTGGTTTAGTCCTGGTTTAGACCTGGTGTAGACCTGGTTAAGTCCTGGTTTAGACCTGGTTTAGACCTGGTTTAGACCTGGTTTAGTCCTGGTTTAGACCTGGTTTAGACCTGGTTTAGACCTGGTTTAGTCCTGGTTTAGTCCTGGTTTAGACCTGGTTTAGACCTGGTTTAGTCCTGGTTTAAACCTGGTTTAAACCTGGTTTGGACCTGGTTTAGTCCTGGTTTAGTCCTGGTTTAGTCCTGGTTTAAACCTGGTTTAGTCCTGGTTTAGTCCTGGTTTAGTCCTGGTTTAGTCCTTGTTTAGATCTTGTTTAGACCTTGTTTAGTCCTGGTTTAGTCCTGGTATTGACCTGGTTTAGTCCTGGTTTTGACCTGGTTTAGTCCTGGTTTAGTCCTGGTTTAGACCTGGTTTAGACCTGGTTTAGTCCTGGTTTAGACCTGGTTTGGACCTGGTTTAGTCCTGGTTTAAACCTGGTTTAGTCCTGGTTTAGTTCTGGTTTAGTCCTGGTTTTGACCTGGTTTAGTCCTGGTTTAGTCCTGGTTTAGTCCTGGTTTAGTCCTGGTTTTGACCTGGTTTAGTCCTGGTTTAGTCCTGGTATTGACCTGGTTTAGTCCTGGTTTTGACCTGGTTTTGTCCTGGTTTAGTCCTGGTTTGGACCTGGATTAGTCCTGGTTTAGTCCGGGTATTGACCTGGTTTAGTCCTGGTTTTGACCTGGTTTAGTCCTGGTTTAGACCTGGTTTAGACCTGGTTTAGACCTGGTTTAGACCTGGTTTAGTCCTGGTTTAGACCTGGTTTAGACCTGGTTTAGACCTGGTTTAGTCCTGGTTTAGATCTTGTTTAGACCTTGTTTGGACCTGGTTTAGTCCTGGTTTAAACCTGGTTTAGTCCTGGTTTAGTTCTGGTTTAGTCCTGGTTTTGACCTGGTTTAGTCCTGGTTTAGTCCTGGTTTAGTCCTGGTTTAGTCCTGGTTTAGTCCTGGTTTTGACCTGGTTTAGTCCTGGTTTAGTTCTGGTTTAGTCCTGGTTTTGACCTGGTTTAGTCCTGGTTTTGACCTGGTTTAGTCCTGGTTTAGTCCTGGTATTGACCTGGTTTAGTCCTGGTTTGGTCCTGGTTTGGACCTGGTTTAGTCCTGGTTTAGACCTGGTTTAGTCCTGGTTTGGACCTGGTTTAGTCCTGGTTTAGTCCTGGTTTAAACCTGGTTTAGTCCTGGTTTAGTTCTGGTTTAGTCCTGGTTTGGACCTGGTTTAGTCCTGGTTTAGACCTGGTTTAGTCCTGGTTTGGACCTGGTTTAGTCCTGGTTTAGTCCTGGTTTAAACCTGGTTTAGTCCTGGTTTAGTTCTGGTTTAGTCCTGGTTTTGACCTGGTTTAGTCCTGGTTTTGACCTGGTTTAGTCCTGGTTTAGTCCTGGTATTGACCTGGTTTAGTCCTGGTTTAGACCTGGTTTAGTCCTGGTTTGGACCTGGTTTAGTCCTGGTTTAGGCCTGGTTTAGACCTGGTTTAGTCCTGGTTTAGTCCTGGTATTGACCTGGTTTAGTCCTGGTTTTGACCTGGTTTTGTCCTGGTTTAGTCCTGGTTTGGACCTGGATTAGTCCTGGTTTAGTCCGGGTATTGACCTGGTTTAGTCCTGGTTTAGACCTGGTTTAGTCCTGGTTTAGACCTGGTTTGGACCTGGTTTAGTCCTGGTTTAGACCTGGTTTAGACCTGGTTTAGTCCTGGTTTAGACCTGGTTTAGACCTGGTTTAGTCCTGGTTTAGTCCTGGTTTGGACCTGGTTTAGACCTGGTTTAGTCCTGGTTTGGACCTGGTTTAGTCCTGGTTTAGTCCTGGTTTAGTCCTGGTTTAAACCTGGTTTAGTCCTGGTTTAGTCCTGGTTTAGTCCTGGTTTAGTCCTTGTTTAGATCTTGTTTAGACCTTGTTTAGTCCTGGTTTATTCCTGGTATTGACCTGGTTTAGTCCTGGTTTAGTCCTGGTTTAGACCTGGTTTAGACCTGGTTTAGTCCTGGTTTAGACCTTGTTAAGACCTTGTTTGGACCTGGTTTAGTCCTGGTTTAAACCTGGTTTAGTCCTGGTTTAGTCCTGGTTTAGTCCTGGTTTAGACCTGGTTTGGACCTGGTTTAGTCCTGGTTTAGACCTGGTTTAGTCCTGGTTTGGACCTGGTTTAGTCCTGGTTTAGGCCTGGTTTAGACCTGGTTTAGTCCTGGTTTAGTCCTGGTTTAGACCTGGTTTAGACCTGTTTTAGACCTGGTTTAGTCCTGGTTTAGTCCTGGTTTAGTCCTTGTTTAGATCTTGTTTAGACCTTGTTTAGTCCTGGTTTGGACCTGGTTTAGTCCTGGTTTAGGCCTGGTTTAGACCTGGTTAAGTCCTGGTTTAGACCTGGTTTAGACCTGGTTTAGACCTGGTTTAGTCCTGGTTTAGACCTGGTTTGGACCTGGTTTAGTCCTGGTTTAGACCTGGTTTAGACCTGGTTTAGACCTGGTTTAGGCCTGGTTTAGACCTGGTTTAGTCCTGGTTTAGACCTGGTTTAGACCTGGTTTAGTCCTGGTTTTGACCTGGTTTAGTCCTGGTTTAGTCCTGGTTTAGACCTGGTTTAGACCTGGTTTAGTCCTGGTTTAGACCTGGTTTAGACCATGTTTAGACCTGGTTTAGGCCTGGTTTAGACCTGGTTTAGACCTGGTTTAGTCCTGGTTTAGTCCTGGTTTAGTCCTGGTTTAGACCTGGTTTAGACCTGGTTTAGTCCTGGTTTAGTCCTGGTTTAGTCCTAGTTTAGTCCTGGTTTAGTCCTGGTTTAGACCTGGTTTAGACCTGGTTTAGTCCTGGTTTGGACCTGGTTTAGTCCTGGTTTAGACCTGGTTTAGTCCTGGTTTAGTCCTGGTTTAAACCTGGTTTAGTCCTGGTTTAGTTCTGGTTTAGTCCTGGTTTTGACCTGGTTTAGTCCTGGTTTAGTCCTGGTTTTGACCTGGTTTAGTCCTCGTTTTGACCTGGTTTAGTCCTGGTTTAGTCCTGGTTTAGACCTGGTTTAGTCCTGGTTTAGATCTTGTTTAGACCTTGTTTAGTCCTGGTTTAGTCCTGGTTTAGACCTGGTTTAGTCCTGGTTTTGACCTGGTTTAGTCATGGTTTAGTCCTGGTTTAGACCTGGTTTAGTCCTGGTTTTGACCTGGTTTAGTCCTCGTTTTGACCTGGTTTAGTCCTGGTTTAGTCCTGGTTTAGACCTGGTTTAGTCCTGGTTTAGTTCTGATTTAGTCCTGGTTTAGACCTGGTTTAGTCCTGGTTTAGATCTTGTTTAGACCTTGTTTAGTCCTGGTTTAGTCCTGGTTTAGACCTGGTTTAGTCCTGGTTTAGTTCTGATTTAGTCCTGGTTTAGACCTGGTTTAGTCCTGGTTTAGATCTTGTTTAGACCTTGTTTAGTCCTGGTTTAGACCTGGTTTAGACCTGGTTTAGTCCTGGTTTAGACCTGGTTTAGACCTGGTTTAGACCTGGTTTAGTCCTGGTTTAGTCCTGGTTTAGGCCTGGTTTATTCCTGGTTTAGTCCTGGTTTAGACCTGGTTTTGACCTGGTTTAGTCCTGGTTTTGACCTGGTTTAGTCCTGGTTTAGTCCTGGTTTAGACCTGGTTTAGTCCTGGTTTAGTTCTGATTTAGTCCTGGTTTAGACCTGGTTTAGTCCTGGTTTAGACCTGGTTTAATCCTGGTTTAGTCCTGGTTTAGTCCTGGTTTAGACCTGGTTTAGTCCTGGTTTAGACCTGGTTTAGTCCTGGTTTTGACCTGGTTCAGACCTGGTTTAGACCTGGTTTAGTCCTGGTTTAGACCTGGTTTAGACCTGGTTTAGTCCTGGTTTAGACCTGGTTTAGTCCTGGTTTAGACCTGGTTTAGACCTGGTTTAGTCCTGGTTTAGTCCTGGTTTAGACCTGGTTTAGACCTGGTTTAGTCCTGGTTTAGTCCTGGTTTAGACCTGGTTTAGACCTGGTTTAGTCCTGGTTTAGACCTGGTTTAGTCCTGGTTTAGACCTGGTTTAGACCTGGTTTAGTCCTGGTTTAGACCTGGTTTAGTCCTTGTTTAGATCTTGTTTAGACCTTGTTTAGTCCTGGTTTAGACCTGGTTTAGTTCTGGTTTAGTCCTGGTTTAGACCTGGTTTAGTCCTGGTTTAGTTCTGGTTTAGTCCTGGTTTAGACCTGGTTTAGTCCTGGTTTAGTTCTGGTTTAGTCCTGGTTTAGTACTGGTTTAGTCCTGGTTTAGACCTGGTTTAAACCTGGTTTAGACCTGGTTTAGACCTGGTTTAGTCCTGGTTTAGACCTGGTTTAGACCTGGTTTAGTCCTGGTTTAGACCTGGTTTAGTCCTGGTTTAGACCTGGTTTAGACCTGGTTTAGACCTGGTTTAGTCCTGGTTTAGACCTGGTTTAGTCCTGGTTTAGACCTGGTTTAGACCTGGTTTAGTCCTGGTTTAGACCTGGTTTAGTCCTGGTTTAGACCTGGTTTAGACCTGGTTTAGACCTGGTTTAGTCCTGGTTTAGACCTGGTTTAGACCTGGTTTAGACCTGGTTTAGACCTGGTTTAGTCCTGGTTTAGACCTGGTTTAGACCTGGTTTAGTCCTGGTTTAGACCTGGTTTAGTCCTGGTTTAGTCCTGGTTTAGGCCTGGTTTAGTCCTGGTTTAGACCTGGTTTAGACCTGGTTTAGTCCTGGTTTAGACCTGGTTTAGACCTGGTTTAGACCTGGTTTAGTCCTGGTTTAGTCCTGGTTTAGACCTGGTTTAGACCTGGTTTAGACCTGGTTTAGGCCTGGTTTATTCCTGGTTTAGTTCTGGTTTAGACCTGGTTTAGACCTGGTTTAGTCCTGGTTTAGACCTGGTTTAGGCCTGGTTTAGACCTGGTTTAGTCCTGGTTTGGACCTGGATTAGTCCTGGTTTAGACCTGGTTTAGACCTGGTTTAGTCCTGGTTTAGTCCTGGTTTAGGCCTGGTTTAGACCTGGTTTAGTCCTGGTTTAGACCTGGTTTAGACCTGGTTTAGTCCTGGTTTAGACCTGGTTTAGTCCTGGTTTAGACCTGGTTTAGACCTGGTTTAGACCTGGTTTAGTCCTGGTTTAGACCTGGTTTAGACCTGGTTTTGACCTGGTTTAGTCCTGGTTTTGACCTGGTTTAGTCCTGGTTTAGTCCTGGTTTAGACCTGGTTTAGTCCTGGTTTAGTTCTGATTTAGTCCTGGTTTAGACCTGGTTTAGTCCTGGTTTAGACCTGGTTTAATCCTGGTTTAGTCCTGGTTTAGTCCTGGTTTAGACCTGGTTTAGTCCTGGTTTAGACCTGGTTTAGTCCTGGTTTTGACCTGGTTTAGACCTGGTTTAGACCTGGTTTAGTCCTGGTTTAGTCCTGGTTTAGACCTGGTTTAGACCTGGTTTAGTCCTGGTTTAGACCTGGTTTAGACCTGGTTTAGTCCTGGTTTAGTCCTGGTTTAGACCTGGTTTAGACCTGGTTTAGTCCTGGTTTAGTCCTGGTTTAGACCTGGTTTAGACCTGGTTTAGTCCTGGTTTAGACCTGGTTTAGTCCTGGTTTAGACCTGGTTTAGACCTGGTTTAGTCCTGGTTTAGACCTGGTTTAGTCCTTGTTTAGTTCTGGTTTAGTCCTGGTTTTGACCTGGTTTAGTCCTGGTTTAGTCCTGGTTTAGTCCTGGTTTAGTCCTGGTTTTGACCTGGTTTAGTCCTGGTTTAGTCCTGGTATTGACCTGGTTTAGTCCTGGTTTTGACCTGGTTTTGTCCTGGTTTAGTCCTGGTTTGGACCTGGATTAGTCCTGGTTTAGTCCGGGTATTGACCTGGTTTAGTCCTGGTTTTGACCTGGTTTAGTCCTGGTTTAGACCTGGTTTAGACCTGGTTTAGACCTGGTTTAGACCTGGTTTAGTCCTGGTTTAGACCTGGTTTAGACCTGGTTTAGACCTGGTTTAGTCCTGGTTTAGATCTTGTTTAGACCTTGTTTGGACCTGGTTTAGTCCTGGTTTAAACCTGGTTTAGTCCTGGTTTAGTTCTGGTTTAGTCCTGGTTTTGACCTGGTTTAGTCCTGGTTTAGTCCTGGTTTAGTCCTGGTTTAGTCCTGGTTTAGTCCTGGTTTTGACCTGGTTTAGTCCTGGTTTAGTTCTGGTTTAGTCCTGGTTTTGACCTGGTTTAGTCCTGGTTTTGACCTGGTTTAGTCCTGGTTTAGTCCTGGTATTGACCTGGTTTAGTCCTGGTTTGGTCCTGGTTTGGACCTGGTTTAGTCCTGGTTTAGACCTGGTTTAGTCCTGGTTTGGACCTGGTTTAGTCCTGGTTTAGTCCTGGTTTAAACCTGGTTTAGTCCTGGTTTAGTTCTGGTTTAGTCCTGGTTTTGACCTGGTTTAGTCCTGGTTTTGACCTGGTTTAGTCCTGGTTTAGTCCTGGTATTGACCTGGTTTAGTCCTGGTTTGGTCCTGGTTTGGACCTGGTTTAGTCCTGGTTCAGACCTGGTTTAGTCCTGGTTTGGACCTGGTTTAGTCCTGGTTTAGGCCTGGTTTAGACCTGGTTTAGTCCTGGTTTAGTCCTGGTATTGACCTGGTTTAGTCCTGGTTTTGACCTGGTTTTGTCCTGGTTTAGTCCTGGTTTGGACCTGGATTAGTCCTGGTTTAGTCCGGGTATTGACCTGGTTTAGTCCTGGTTTAGACCTGGTTTAGTCCTGGTTTAGACCTGGTTTGGACCTGGTTTAGTCCTGGTTTAGACCTGGTTTAGACCTGGTTTAGTCCTGGTTTAGACCTGGTTTAGACCTGGTTTAGTCCTGGTTTAGTCCTGGTTTGGACCTGGTTTAGACCTGGTTTAGTCCTGGTTTGGACCTGGTTTAGTCCTGGTTTAGTCCTGGTTTAGTCCTGGTTTAAACCTGGTTTAGTCCTGGTTTAGTCCTGGTTTAGTCCTGGTTTAGTCCTTGTTTAGATCTTGTTTAGACCTTGTTTAGTCCTGGTTTATTCCTGGTATTGACCTGGTTTAGTCCTGGTTTAGTCCTGGTTTAGACCTTGTTAAGACCTTGTTTGGACCTGGTTTAGTCCTGGTTTAAACCTGGTTTAGTCCTGGTTTAGTCCTGGTTTAGTCCTGGTTTAGACCTGGTTTGGACCTGGTTTAGTCCTGGTTTAGACCTGGTTTAGTCCTGGTTTGGACCTGGTTTAGTCCTGGTTTAGGCCTGGTTTAGACCTGGTTTAGTCCTTGTTTAGATCTTGTTTAGACCTTGTTTAGTCCTGGTTTGGACCTGGTTTAGTCCTGGTTTAGGCCTGGTTTAGACCTGGTTAAGTCCTGGTTTAGACCTGGTTTAGACCTGGTTTAGACCTGGTTTAGTCCTGGTTTAGACCTGGTTTGGACCTGGTTTAGTCCTGGTTTAGACCTGGTTTAGACCTGGTTTAGACCTGGTTTAGGCCTGGTTTAGACCTGGTTTAGTCCTGGTTTAGACCTGGTTTAGACCTGGTTTAGTCCTGGTTTTGACCTGGTTTAGTCCTGGTTTAGTCCTGGTTTAGACCTGGTTTAGACCTGGTTTAGTCCTGGTTTAGACCTGGTTTAGACCTGGTTTAGACCTGGTTTAGGCCTGGTTTAGACCTGGTTTAGTCCTGGTTTAGTCCTGGTTTAGTCCTGGTTTAGACCTGGTTTAGACCTGGTTTAGTCCTGGTTTAGTCCTGGTTTAGTCCTAGTTTAGTCCTGGTTTAGTCCTGGTTTAGACCTGGTTTAGACCTGGTTTAGTCCTGGTTTGGACCTGGTTTAGTCCTGGTTTAGACCTGGTTTAGTCCTGGTTTAGTCCTGGTTTAAACCTGGTTTAGTCCTGGTTTAGTTCTGGTTTAGTCCTGGTTTTGACCTGGTTTAGTCCTGGTTTAGTCCTGGTTTTGACCTGGTTTAGTCCTCGTTTTGACCTGGTTTAGTCCTGGTTTAGTCCTGGTTTAGACCTGGTTTAGTCCTGGTTTAGATCTTGTTTAGACCTTGTTTAGTCCTGGTTTAGTCCTGGTTTAGACCTGGTTTAGTCCTGGTTTTGACCTGGTTTAGTCCTGGTTTAGTCCTGGTTTAGACCTGGTTTAGTCCTGGTTTTGACCTGGTTTAGTCCTCGTTTTGACCTGGTTTAGTCCTGGTTTAGTCCTGGTTTAGACCTGGTTTAGTCCTGGTTTAGTTCTGATTTAGTCCTGGTTTAGACCTGGTTTAGTCCTGGTTTAGATCTTGTTTAGACCTTGTTTAGTCCTGGTTTAGTCCTGGTTTAGACCTGGTTTAGTCCTGGTTTAGTTCTGATTTAGTCCTGGTTTAGACCTGGTTTAGTCCTGGTTTAGATCTTGTTTAGACCTTGTTTAGTCCTGGTTTAGACCTGGTTTAGACCTGGTTTAGTCCTGGTTTAGACCTGGTTTAGACCTGGTTTAGACCTGGTTTAGTCCTGGTTTAGACCTGGTTTAGACCTGGTTTAGGCCTGGTTTATTCCTGGTTTAGTCCTGGTTTAGACCTGGTTTTGACCTGGTTTAGTCCTGGTTTTGACCTGGTTTAGTCCTGGTTTAGTCCTGGTTTAGACCTGGTTTAGTCCTGGTTTAGTTCTGATTTAGTCCTGGTTTAGACCTGGTTTAGTCCTGGTTTAGACCTGGTTTAATCCTGGTTTAGTCCTGGTTTAGTCCTGGTTTAGACCTGGTTTAGTCCTGGTTTAGACCTGGTTTAGTCCTGGTTTTGACCTGGTTCAGACCTGGTTTAGACCTTGTTTAGTCCTGGTTTAGACCTGGTTTAGACCTGGTTTAGTCCTGGTTTAGACCTGGTTTAGTCCTGGTTTAGACCTGGTTTAGACCTGGTTTAGTCCTGGTTTAGTCCTGGTTTAGACCTGGTTTAGACCTGGTTTAGTCCTGGTTTATTCCTGGTTTAGACCTGGTTTAGACCTGGTTTAGTCCTGGTTTAGACCTGGTTTAGTCCTGGTTTAGACCTGGTTTAGACCTGGTTTAGTCCTGGTTTAGACCTGGTTTAGTCCTTGTTTAGATCTTGTTTAGACCTTGTTTAGTCCTGGTTTAGACCTGGTTTAGTTCTGGTTTAGTCCTGGTTTAGACCTGGTTTAGTCCTGGTTTAGTTCTGGTTTAGTCCTGGTTTAGACCTGGTTTAGTCCTGGTTTAGTTCTGGTTTAGTCCTGGTTTAGTACTGGTTTAGTCCTGGTTTAGACCTGGTTTAAACCTGGTTTAGACCTGGTTTAGACCTGGTTTAGTCCTGGTTTAGACCTGGTTTAGACCTGGTTTAGTCCTGGTTTAGACCTGGTTTAGTCCTGGTTTAGACCTGGTTTAGACCTGGTTTAGACCTGGTTTAGTCCTGGTTTAGACCTGGTTTAGTCCTGGTTTAGACCTGGTTTAGACCTGGTTTAGTCCTGGTTTAGACCTGGTTTAGTCCTGGTTTAGACCTGGTTTAGACCTGGTTTAGACCTGGTTTAGTCCTGGTTTAGACCTGGTTTAGACCTGGTTTAGACCTGGTTTAGTCCTGGTTTAGACCTGGTTAAGTCCTGGTTTAGTCCTGGTTTGGACCTGGTTTAGTCCTGGTTTGGACCTGGATTAGTCCTGGTTTAGTCCTGGTTTAGACCTGGTTTAGACCTGGTTTAGTCCTGGTTTGGACCTGGATTAGTCCTGGTTTAGACCTGGTTTAGACCTGGTTTAGTCCTGGTTTAGTCCTGGTTTAGGCCTGGTTTAGACCTGGTTTAGTCCTGGTTTTGACCTGGTTTAGTCCTGGTTTAGTCCTGGTTTAGACCTGGTTTAGACCTGGTTTAGTCCTGGTTTAGACCTGGTTTAGACCTGGTTTAGACCTGGTTTAGTCCTGGTTTAGTCCTGGTTTAGACCTGGTTTAGACCTGGTTTAGACCTGGTTTAGGCCTGGTTTATTCCTGGTTTAGTCCTGGTTTAGACCTGGTTTTGACCTGGTTTAGTCCTGGTTTTGACCTGGTTTAGTCCTGGTTTAGTCCTGGTTTAGACCTGGTTTAGTCCTGGTTTAGTTCTGATTTAGTCCTGGTTTAGACCTGGTTTAGTCCTGGTTTAGACCTGGTTTAATCCTGGTTTAGTCCTGGTTTAGTCCTGGTTTAGACCTGGTTTAGTCCTGGTTTAGACCTGGTTTAGTCCTGGTTTTGACCTGGTTTAGACCTGGTTTAGACCTGGTTTAGTCCTGGTTTAGTCCTGGTTTAGACCTGGTTTAGACCTGGTTTAGTCCTGGTTTAGACCTGGTTTAGACCTGGTTTAGTCCTGGTTTAGTCCTGGTTTAGACCTGGTTTAGACCTGGTTTAGTCCTGGTTTAGTCCTGGTTTAGACCTGGTTTAGACCTGGTTTAGTCCTGGTTTAGACCTGGTTTAGTCCTGGTTTAGACCTGGTTTAGTCCTTGTTTAGATCTTGTTTAGACCTTGTTTAGTCCTGGTTTAGACCTGGTTTAGTTCTGGTTTAGTCCTGGTTTAGACCTGGTTTAGTCCTGGTTTAGTTCTGGTTTAGTCCTGGTTTAGTCCTGGTTTAGTACTGGTTTAGTCCTGGTTTAGACCTGGTTTAAACCTGGTTTAGACCTGGTTTAGACCTGGTTTAGTCCTGGTTTAGACCTGGTTTAGACCTGGTTTAGTCCTGGTTTAGACCTGGTTTAGTCCTGGTTTAGACCTGGTTTAGACCTGGTTTAGACCTGGTTTAGTCCTGGTTTAGACCTGGTTTAGTCCTGGTTTAGACCTGGTTTAGACCTGGTTTAGTCCTGGTTTAGACCTGGTTTAGTCCTGGTTTAGACCTGGTTTAGTCCTGGTTTAGACCTGGTTTAGACCTGGTTTAGACCTGGTTTAGTCCTGGTTTAGACCTGGTTTAGACCTGGTTTAGACCTGGTTTAGACCTGGTTTAGTCCTGGTTTAGACCTGGTTTAGTCCTGGTTTAGTCCTGGTTTGGACCTGGTTTAGTCCAGGTTTAGACCTGGTTTAGACCTGGTTTAGTCCTGGTTTAGTCCTGGTTTAGACCTGGTTTAGTCCTGGTTTAGACCTGGTTTAGACCTGGTTTAGTCCTGGTTTGGACCTGGATTAGTCCTGGTTTAGACCTGGTTTAGACCTGGTTTAGTCCTGGTTTAGTCCTGGTTTAGGCCTGGTTTAGACCTGGTTTAGTCCTGGTTTAGACCTGGTTTAGACCTGGTTTAGTCCTGGTTTAGACCTGGTTTAGACCTGGTTTAGACCTGGTTTAGTCCTGGTTTGGTTCTGGTTTAGTCATGGTTTTGACCTGGTTTAGTCCTGGTTTAGTCCTGGTTTTGACCTGGTTTAGTCCTGGTTTTGACCTGGTTTAGACCTGGTTTAGACCTGGTTTAGACCTGGTTTAATCCTGGTTTAGTCCTGGTTTAGTCCTGGTTTAGACCTGGTTTAGACCTGGTTTAGTCCTGGTTTAGACCTGGTTTGGACCTGGTTTAGTCCTGGTTTAGACCTGGTTTAGACCTGGTTTAGTCCTGGTTTAGACCTGGTTTAGACCTGGTTTAGTCCTGGTTTAGACCTGGTTTAGACCTGGTTTAGTCCTGGTTTAGTCCTGGTTTAGTCCTGGTTTAGACCTGGTTTAGACCTGGTTTAGTCCTGGTTTAGTCCTGGTTTAGACCTGGTTTAGTCCTGGTTTAGTCCTGGTTTAGTCCTGGTTTAGACCTGGTTTAGACCTGGTTTAGTCCTGGTTTAGACCTGGTTTAGTCCTGGTTTGGACCTGGTTTAGTCCTGGTTTAGACCTGTTTTTTTTCCTGGTTTGGACCTGGTTTAGACCTGGTTTAGTCCTGGTTTAGACCTGGTTTAGACCTGGTTTAGACCTGGTTTAGTCCTGGTTTAGACCTGGTTTAGACCTGGTTTAGTCCTGGTTTGGACCTGGTTTAGTCCTGGTTTAGACCTGGTTTAGTCCTGGTTTGGACCTGGTTTAGACCTGGTTTAGACCTGGTTTAGTCCTGGTTTGGACCTGGTTTAGTCCTGGTTTAGACCTGGTTTAGTCCTGGTTTAGACCTGGTTTAGTTCTGGTTTAGTCCTGGTTTAGTCCTGGTTTAAACCTGGTTTAGACCTGGTTTAGTCCTGGTTTAGTCCTGGTTTAGTCCTTGTTTAGACCTGGTTTAGACCTGGTTTAGTCCTGGTTTAGACCTGGTTTAGTCCTGGTTTAGTTCTGATTTAGTCCTGGTTTAGACCTGGTTTAGTCCTGGTTTAGACCTGGTTTAGTCCTGGTTTAGTTCTGATTTAGTCCTGGTTTAGTCCTGGTTTAGTCCTGGTTTAGTTCTGATTTAGTCCTGGTTTAGACCTGGTTTAGACCTGGTTTAGTCCTGGTTTAGTCCTGGTTTAGACCTGGTTTAGTCCTGGTTTTGACCTGGTTTTGTCCTGGTTTAGTCCTGGTTTAGACCTGGTTTAGTCCTGGTTTTGACCTGGTTTAATCCTGGTTTAGTCCTGGTTTAGTCCTGGTTTAGACCTGGTTTAGACCTGGTTTAGTCCTGGTTTAGTCCTGGTTTAGTCCTGGTTTAGTCCTGGTTTAGACCTGGTTTAGTCCTGGTTTAGTCCTGGTTTAGTCCTGGTTTAGACCTGGTTTAGTCCTGGTTTAGACCTGGTTTAGTCCTTGTTTAGATCTTGTTTAGACCTTGTTTAGTCCTGGTTTAGACCTGGTTTAGTTCTGGTTTAGTCCTGGTTTAGACCTGGTTTAGTCCTGGTTTAGTTCTGGTTTAGTCCTGGTTTAGACCTGGTTTAGTCCTGGTTTTGACCTGGTTTAGACCTGGTTTAGTCCTGGTTTAGTCCTGGTTTAGACCTGGTTTAGTCCTGGTTTAGTTCTGGTTTAGTCCTGGTTTAGTCCTGGTTTAGTCCTGGTATTGACCTGGTTTAGTCCTGGTTTAGACCTGGTTTAGACCTGGTTTAGACCTGGTTTAGACCTGGTTTAGTCCTGGTTTAGACCTGGTTTAAACCTGGTTTAGACCTGGTTTAGACCTGGTTTAGTCCTGGTTTAGACCTGGTTTAGACCTGGTTTAGTCCTGGTTTAGACCTGGTTTAGTCCTGGTTTAGACCTGGTTTAGACCTGGTTTAGACCTGGTTTAGTCCTGGTTTAGACCTGGTTTAGTCCTGGTTTAGACCTGGTTTAGACCTGGTTTAGACCTGGTTTAGACCTGGTTTAGTCCTGGTTTAGACCTGGTTTAGTCCTGGTTTAGACCTGGTTTGGACCTGGTTTAGTCCTGGTTTAGACCTGGTTGAGACCTGGTTTAGTCCTGGTTTAGACCTGGTTTAGTCCTGGTTTGGACCTGGATTAGTCCTGGTTTAGACCTGGTTTAGACCTGGTTTAGTCCTGGTTTAGACCTGGTTTAGACCTGGTTTAGTCCTGGTTTGGACCTGGTTTAGTCCTGGTTTAGACCTGGTTTAGACCTGGTTTAGTCCTGGTTTAGGCCTGGTTTAGACCTGGTTTAGTCCTGGTTTAGGCCTGGTTTAGACCTGGTTTAGTCCTGGTTTAGACCTGGTTTAGACCTGGTTTAGTCCTGGTTTAGACCTGGTTTAGACCTGGTTTAGACCTGGTTTAGGCCTGGTTTAGACCTGGTTTAGTCCTGGTTTGGTTCTGGTTTAGTCATGGTTTTGACCTGGTTTAGTCCTGGTTTAGTCCTGGTTTTGACCTGGTTTAGTCCTGGTTTTGACCTGGTTTAGTCCTGGTTTAGTCCTGGTTTAGACCTGGTTTAGTCCTGGTTTAGTTCTGATTTAGTCCTGGTTTAGACCTGGTTTAGTCCTGGTTTTGACCTGGTTTAGTCCTGGTTTTGACCTGGTTTAGTCCTGGTTTTGACCTGGTTTAGTCCTGGTTTAGTCCTGGTTTAGACCTGGTTTAGTCCTGGTTTAGTTCTGATTTAGTCCTGGTTTAGACCTGGTTTAGTCCTGGTTTAGACCTGGTTTAGTCCTGGTTTTGACCTGGTTTAGTCCTGGTTTAGTCCTGGTTTAGACCTGGTTTAGTCCTGGTTTAGTTCTGGTTTAGTCCTGGTTTAGTCCTGGTTTAGACCTGGTTTAGTCCTGGTTTAGACCTGGTTTAGTCCTGGTTTAGACCTGGTTTAGTCCTGGTTTAGACCTGGTTTAGACCTGGTTTAGTCCTGGTTTAGACCTGGTTTAGACCTGGTTTAGTCCTGGTTTAGACCTGGTTTAGTCCTTGTTTAGATCTTGTTTAGACCTTGTTTAGTCCTGGTTTAGACCTGGTTTAGTTCTGGTTTAGTCCTGGTTTAGACCTGGTTTAGTCCTGGTTTAGTTCTGGTTTAGTCCTGGTTTAGTACTGGTTTAGTCCTGGTTTAGACCTGGTTTAAACCTGGTTTAGACCTGGTTTAGACCTGGTTTAGTCCTGGTTTAGACCTGGTTTAGACCTGGTTTAGTCCTGGTTTAGACCTGGTTTAGTCCTGGTTTAGACCTGGTTTAGACCTGGTTTAGACCTGGTTTAGTCCTGGTTTAGACCTGGTTTAGTCCTGGTTTAGACCTGGTTTAGACCTGGTTTAGTCCTGGTTTAGACCTGGTTTAGTCCTGGTTTAGACCTGGTTTAGACCTGGTTTAGACCTGGTTTAGTCCTGGTTTAGACCTGGTTTAGACCTGGTTTAGACCTGGTTTAGACCTGGTTTAGTCCTGGTTTAGACCTGGTTTAGTCCTGGTTTAGTCCTGGTTTGGACCTGGTTTAGTCCAGGTTTAGACCTGGTTTAGACCTGGTTTAGTCCTGGTTTAGGCCTGGTTTAGTCCTGGTTTAGTCCTGGTTTAGACCTGGTTTAGTCCTGGTTTAGTCCTGGTTTAGACCTGGTTTAGTCCTTGTTTAGACCTGGTTTAGACCTGGTTTAGTCCTGGTTTGGACCTGGATTAGTCCTGGTTTAGACCTGGTTTAGACCTGGTTTAGTCCTGGTTTAGTCCTGGTTTAGGCCTGGTTTAGACCTGGTTTAGTCCTGGTTTAGACCTGGTTTAGACCTGGTTTAGTCCTGGTTTAGACCTGGTTTAGACCTGGTTTAGACCTGGTTTAGGCCTGGTTTAGACCTGGTTTAGTCCTGGTTTGGTTCTGGTTTAGTCCTGGTTTAGTCCTGGTTTTGACCTGGTTTAGACCTGGTTTTGACCTGGTTTAGACCTGGTTTAGACCTGGTTTAGACCTGGTTTAATCCTGGTTTAGTCCTGGTTTAGTCCTGGTTTAGACCTGGTTTAGACCTGGTTTAGTCCTGGTTTAGACCTGGTTTGGACCTGGTTTAGTCCTGGTTTAGACCTGGTTTAGACCTGGTTTAGTCCTGGTTTAGACCTGGTTTAGACCTGGTTTAGTCCTGGTTTAGACCTGGTTTAGACCTGGTTTAGTCCTGGTTTAGTCCTGGTTTAGTCCTGGTTTAGACCTGGTTTAGACCTGGTTTAGTCCTGGTTTAGTCCTGGTTTAGACCTGGTTTAGTCCTGGTTTAGTCCTGGTTTAGTCCTGGTTTAGACCTGGTTTAGACCTGGTTTAGTCCTGGTTTAGACCTGGTTTAGTCCTGGTTTGGACCTGGTTTAGTCCTGGTTTAGACCTGTTTTTTTTCCTGGTTTGGACCTGGTTTAGACCTGGTTTAGTCCTGGTTTAGACCTGGTTTAGACCTGGTTTAGACCTGGTTTAGTCCTGGTTTAGACCTGGTTTAGACCTGGTTTAGTCCTGGTTTGGACCTGGTTTAGTCCTGGTTTAGACCTGGTTTAGTCCTGGTTTGGACCTGGTTTAGACCTGGTTTAGACCTGGTTTAGTCCTGGTTTGGACCTGGTTTAGTCCTGGTTTATACCTGGTTTAGTCCTGGTTTAGACCTGGTTTAGTTCTGGTTTAGTCCTGGTTTAGTCCTGGTTTAAACCTGGTTTAGACCTGGTTTAGTCCTGGTTTAGTCCTGGTTTAGTCCTTGTTTAGACCTTGTTTAGTCCTGTTTTAGTCCTGGTTTAGACCTGGTTTAGTCCTGGTTTAGACCTGGTTTAGTCCTGGTTTAGTTCTGATTTAGTCCTGGTTTAGACCTGGTTTAGTCCTGGTTTAGACCTGGTTTAGTCCTGGTTTAGTTCTGATTTAGTCCTGGTTTAGTCCTGGTTTAGTCCTGGTTTAGTTCTGATTTAGTCCTGGTTTAGACCTGGTTTAGACCTGGTTTAGTCCTGGTTTAGTCCTGGTTTAGACCTGGTTTAGTCCTGGTTTTGACCTGGTTTTGTCCTGGTTTAGTCCTGGTTTAGACCTGGTTTAGTCCTGGTTTTGACCTGGTTTAATCCTGGTTTAGTCCTGGTTTAGTCCTGGTTTAGACCTGGTTTAGACCTGGTTTAGTCCTGGTTTAGTCCTGGTTTAGTCCTGGTTTAGTCCTGGTTTAGACCTGGTTTAGTCCTGGTTTAGTCCTGGTTTAGTCCTGGTTTAGACCTGGTTTAGTCCTGGTTTAGACCTGGTTTAGTCCTTGTTTAGATCTTGTTTAGACCTTGTTTAGTCCTGGTTTAGACCTGGTTTAGTTCTGGTTTAGTCCTGGTTTAGACCTGGTTTAGTCCTGGTTTAGTTCTGGTTTAGTCCTGGTTTAGACCTGGTTTAGTCCTGGTTTTGACCTGGTTTAGACCTGGTTTAGTCCTGGTTTAGTCCTGGTTTAGACCTGGTTTAGTCCTGGTTTAGTTCTGGTTTAGTCCTGGTTTAGTCCTGGTTTAGTCCTGGTATTGACCTGGTTTAGTCCTGGTTTAGACCTGGTTTAAACCTGGTTTAGACCTGGTTTAGACCTGGTTTAGTCCTGGTTTAGACCTGGTTTAGACCTGGTTTAGTCCTGGTTTAGACCTGGTTTAGTCCTGGTTTAGACCTGGTTTAGACCTGGTTTAGACCTGGTTTAGTCCTGGTTTAGACCTGGTTTAGTCCTGGTTTAGACCTGGTTTAGACCTGGTTTAGACCTGGTTTAGACCTGGTTTAGTCCTGGTTTAGACCTGGTTTAGTCCTGGTTTAGACCTGGTTGAGACCTGGTTTAGTCCTGGTTTAGACCTGGTTTAGTCCTGGTTTGGACCTGGATTAGTCCTGGTTTAGACCTGGTTTAGACCTGGTTTAGTCCTGGTTTAGTCCTGGTTTAGACCTGGTTTAGTCCTGGTTTGGACCTGGTTTAGTCCTGGTTTAGACCTGGTTTAGACCTGGTTTAGTCCTGGTTTAGGCCTGGTTTAGACCTGGTTTAGTCCTGGTTTAGGCCTGGTTTAGACCTGGTTTAGTCCTGGTTTAGACCTGGTTTAGACCTGGTTTAGTCCTGGTTTAGACCTGGTTTAGACCTGGTTTAGACCTGGTTTAGGCCTGGTTTAGACCTGGTTTAGTCCTGGTTTGGTTCTGGTTTAGTCATGGTTTTGACCTGGTTTAGTCCTGGTTTAGTCCTGGTTTTGACCTGGTTTAGTCCTGGTTTTGACCTGGTTTAGTCCTGGTTTAGTCCTGGTTTAGACCTGGTTTAGTCCTGGTTTAGTTCTGATTTAGTCCTGGTTTAGACCTGGTTTAGTCCTGGTTTTGACCTGGTTTAGTCCTGGTTTAGACCTGGTTTAGTCCTGGTTTAGTCCTGGTTTAGTCCTGGTTTAGACCTGGTTTAGTCCTGGTTTAGTTCTGATTTAGTCCTGGTTTAGACCTGGTTTAGTCCTGGTTTAGACCTGGTTTAGTCCTGGTTTTGACCTGGTTTAGTCCTGGTTTAGTCCTGGTTTAGACCTGGTTTAGTCCTGGTTTAGTTCTGGTTTAGTCCTGGTTTAGTCCTGGTTTAGACCTGGTTTAGTCCTGGTTTAGACCTGGTTTAGTCCTGGTTTAGACCTGGTTTAGTCCTGGTTTAGACCTGGTTTAGACCTGGTTTAGACCTGGTTTAGACCTGGTTTAGACCTGGTTTAGTCCTGGTTTAGACCTGGTTTAGTCCTGGTTTAGACCTGGTTTGGACCTGGTTTAGTCCTGGTTTAGACCTGGTTGAGACCTGGTTTAGTCCTGGTTTAGACCTGGTTTAGTCCTGGTTTGGACCTGGATTAGTCCTGGTTTAGACCTGGTTTAGACCTGGTTTAGTCCTGGTTTAGACCTGGTTTAGACCTGGTTTAGTCCTGGTTTGGACCTGGTTTAGTCCTGGTTTAGACCTGGTTTAGACCTGGTTTAGTCCTGGTTTAGGCCTGGTTTAGACCTGGTTTAGTCCTGGTTTAGACCTGGTTTAGACCTGGTTTAGTCCTGGTTTAGACCTGGTTTAGACCTGGTTTAGACCTGGTTTAGGCCTGGTTTAGACCTGGTTTAGTCCTGGTTTGGTTCTGGTTTAGTCATGGTTTTGACCTGGTTTAGTCCTGGTTTTGACCTGGTTTAGTCCTGGTTTAGTCCTGGTTTAGACCTGGTTTAGTCCTGGTTTAGTTCTGATTTAGTCCTGGTTTAGACCTGGTTTAGTCCTGGTTTAGACCTGGTTTAATCCTGGTTTAGTCCTGGTTTAGTCCTGGTTTAGACCTGGTTTAGACCTGGTTTAGTCCTGGTTTAGACCTGGTTTGGACCTGGTTTAGTCCTGGTTTAGACCTGGTTTAGACCTGGTTTAGTCCTGGTTTAGACCTGGTTTAGACCTGGTTTAGTCCTGGTTTAGACCTGGTTTAGACCTGGTTTAGTCCTTGTTTAGTCCTGGTTTAGTTCTGGTTTAGTCCTGGTTTAGTCCAGGTTTAGTCCTGGTTTAGTTCTGGTTTAGTCCTGGTTTAGACCTGGTTTAGTCCTGGTTTTGACCTGGTTTAGTCCTGGTTTAGACCTGGTTTAGACCTGGTTTAGACCTGGTTTAGTCCTGGTTTAGTCCTGGTTTAGTCCTGGTTTAGACCTGGTTTAGACCTGGTTTAGACCTGGTTTAGTCCTGGTTTAGACCTGGTTTAGTCCTGGTTTAGACCTGGTTTAGACCTGGTTTAGTCCTGGTTTAGACCTGGTTTAGTCCTTGTTTAGATCTTGTTTAGACCTTGTTTAGTCCTGGGTTTAGACCTGGTTTAGTTCTGGTTTAGTCCTGGTTTAGACCTGGTTTAGTCCTGGTTTAGTTCTGGTTTAGTCCTGGTTTAGACCTGGTTTAGTCCTGGTTTAGTTCTGGTTTAGTCCTGGTTTAGTACTGGTTTAGTCCTGGTTTAGACCTGGTTTAAACCTGGTTTAGACCTGGTTTAGACCTGGTTTAGTCCTGGTTTAGACCTGGTTTAGACCTGGTTTAGTCCTGGTTTAGACTGGTTTAGTCCTGGTTTAGACCTGGTTTAGACCTGGTTTAGACCTGGTTTAGTCCTGGTTTAGACCTGGTTTAGTCCTGGTTTAGACCTGGTTTAGACCTGGTTTAGTCCTGGTTTAGACCTGGTTTAGTCCTGGTTTAGACCTGGTTTAGACCTGGTTTAGACCTGGTTTAGTCCTGGTTTAGACCTGGTTTAGACCTGGTTTAGACCTGGTTTAGACCTGGTTTAGTCCTGGTTTAGACCTGGTTTAGTCCTGGTTTAGTCCTGGTTTGGACCTGGTTTAGTCCAGGTTTAGACTGCGTTTAGACCTGGTTTAGTCCTGGTTTAGGCCTGTTTAGTCCTGGTTTAGTCCTGGTTTAGACCTGGTTTAGTCCTGGTTTGGACCTGGATTAGTCCTGGTTTAGACCTGGTTTAGACCTGGTTTAGTCCTGGTTTAGACCTGCTTTAGACCTGGTTTAGTCCTGGTTTGGACCTGGATTAGTCCTGGTTTAGACCTGGTTTAGACCTGGTTTAGTCCTGGTTTAGTCCTGGTTTAGGCCTGGTTTAGACCTGGTTTAGTCCTGGTTTAGACCTGGTTTAGTCCTGGTATTGACCTGGTTTAGTCCTGGTTTTGACCTGGTTTAGTCCTGGTTTAGTCCTGGTTTAGACCTGGTTTAGACCTGGTTTAGTCCTGGTTTAGACCTGGTTTAGACCTGGTTTAGACCTGGTTTAGTCCTGGTTTAGGACCTGGTTTAGACCTGGTTTAGACCTGGTTTAGGCCTGGTTTATTCCTGGTTTAGTCCTGGTTTAGTCCTGGTTTAGACCTGGTTTAGACCTGGTTTAGACCTGGTTTAGACCTGGTTTAGTCCTGGTTTAGACCTGGTTTAAACCTGGTTTAGACCTGGTTTAGACCTGGTTTAGTCCTGGTTTAGACCTGGTTTAGACCTGGTTTAGTCCTGGTTTAGACCTGGTTTAGTCCTGGTTTAGACCTGGTTAGTCCTGTTTAGACCTGGTTTAGTCCTGGTTTAGACCTGGTTTAGACCTGGTTTAGACCTGGTTTAGACCTGGTTTAGTCCTGGTTTAGACCTGGTTTAGTCCTGGTTTAGACCTGGTTTAGTCCTGGTTTAGACCTGGTTTAGACCTGGTTTAGACCTGGTTTAGACCTGGTTTAGTCCTGGTTTAGACCTGGTTTAGTCCCTGGTTTAGACTGGTTTGACCTGGTTTAGTCCTGGTTTAGACCTGGTTGAGACCTGGTTTAGTCCTGGTTTAGACCTGGTTTAGTCCTGGTTTGGACCTGGATTAGTCCTGGTTTAGACCTGGTTTAGACCTGGTTTAGTCCTGGTTTAGACCTGGTTTAGACCTGGTTTAGTCCTGGTTTGGACCTGGTTTAGTCCTGTTCAGACCTGGTTTAGACCTGGTTTAGTCCTGGTTCAGGCCTGGTTTAGACCTGGTTTAGTCCTGGTTTAGACCTGGTTTAGACCTGGTTTAGTCCTGTTTAGACCTGGTTTAGACCTGTTTAGACCTGGTTTAGGCCTGGTTTAGACCTGGTTTAGTCCTGGTTTGGTTCTGGTTTAGTCATGTTTTGACCTGGTTTAGTCCCTGGTTTTGACCTGGTTTAGTCCTGGTTTAGTCCTGGTTTAGACCTGGTTTAGTCCTGGTTTAGTTCTGATTTAGTCCTGGTTTAGACCTGGTTTAGTCCTGGTTTAGACCTGGTTTAATCCTGGTTTAGTCCTGGTTTAGTCCTGGTTTAGACCTGGTTTAGACCTGGTTTAGTCCTGGTTTAGACCTGGTTTGGACCTGGTTTAGTCCTGGTTTAGACCTGGTTTAGACCTGGTTTAGTCCTGGTTTAGACCTGGTTTAGACCTGGTTTAGTCTGGTTTAGACCTGGTTTAGACCTGGTTTAGTCCTTGTTTAGTCCTGGTTTTGTTCTGGTTTAGTCCTGGTTTAGTCCTGGTTTAGTCCTGGTTTAGTTCTGGTTTAGTCCTGGTTTAGACCTGGTTTAGTCCTGGTTTTGACCTGGTTTAGTCCTGGTTTAGACCTGGTTTAGACCTGGTTTAGACCTGGTTTAGTCCTGGTTTAGTCCTGGTTTAGTCCTGGTTTAGACCTGGTTTAGACCTGGTTTAGACCTGGTTTAGTCCTGGTTTAGACCTTGTTTAGTCCTGGTTTAGACCTGGTTTAGTCCTGGTTTAGACCTTGTTTAGTCCTGGTTTAGTCCTGGTTTAGTTCTGGTTTAGTCCTGGTTTAGTACTGGTTTAGTCCTGGTTTAGACCTGGTTTAAACCTGGTTTAGACCTGGTTTAGACCTGGTTTAGTCCTGGTTTAGACCTGGTTTAGACCTGGTTTTAGTCCTGGTTTAGACCTGGTTTAGTCCTGGTTTAGACCTGGTTTAGACCTGGTTTAGACCTGGTTTAGTCCTGGTTTAGACCTGGTTTAGTCCTGGTTTAGACCTGGTTTAGACCTGGTTTAGTCCTGGTTTAGACCTGGTTTAGTCCTGGTTTAGACCTGGTTTAGACCTGGTTTAGACCTGGTTTAGTCCTGGTTTAGACCTGGTTTAGACCTGGTTTAGACCTGGTTTAGACCTGGTTTAGTCCTGGTTTAGACTGGTTTAGTCCTGGTTTAGTCCTGGTTTGGACCTGGTTTAGTCCAGGTTTAGACCTGGTTTAGACCTGGTTTAGTCCTGGTTTAGACCTGGTTTAGTCCTGGTTTGGACCTGGATTAGTCCTGGTTTAGACCTGGTTTAGACCTGATTTAGTCCTGGTTTAGACCTGGTTTAGACCTGGTTTAGTCCTGGTTTGGACCTGGATTAGTCCTGGTTTAGACCTGGTTTAGACCTGGTTTAGACCTGGTTTAGACCTGGTTTAGTCCTGGTTTAGACCTGGTTTAGTCCTGGTATTGACCTGGTTTAGTCCTGGTTTTGACCTGGTTTAGTCCTGGTTTAGTCCTGGTTTAGACCTGGTTTAGACCCTGTTTAGTCCTGGTTTAGACCTGGTTTAGACCTGGTTTAGACCTGGTTTAGTCCTGGTTTAGACCTGGTTTAGACCTGGTTTAGACCTGGTTTAGGCCTGGTTTATTCCTGGTTTAGTCCTGGTTTAGACCTGGTTTTGACCTGGTTTAGTCCTGGTTTTGACCTGGTTTAGTCCTGGTTTAGTCCTGGTTTAGACCTGGTTTAGTCCTGGTTTAGTTCTGATTTAGTCCTGGTTTAGACCTGGTTTAGTCCTGGTTTAGACCTGGTTTAATCCTGGTTTAGTCCTGGTTTAGTCCTGGTTTAGACCTGGTTTAGTCCTGGTTTAGACCTGGTTTAGTCCTGGTTTTGACCTGGTTTAGACCTGGTTTAGACCTGGTTTAGTCCTGGTTTAGACCTGGTTTAGTCCTGGTTTAGACCTGGTTTAGTCCTGGTTTAGACCTGGTTTAGACCTGGTTTAGTCCTGGTTTAGTCCTGGTTTAGACCTGGTTTAGACCTGGTTTAGTCCTGGTTTAGTCCTGGTTTAGACCTGGTTTAGACCTGGTTTAGTCCTGGTTTAGACCTGGTTTAGACCTGGTTTAGTCCTGGTTTAGACCTGGTTTAGTCCTGGTTTAGACCTGGTTTAGACCTGGTTTAGTTCTGGTTTAGTCCTGGTTTAGACCTGGTTTAGTCCTGGTTTAGTTCTGGTTTAGTCCTGGTTTAGACCTGGTTTAGTCCTGGTTTAGTTCTGGTTTAGTCCTGGTTTAGTACTGGTTTAGTCCTGGTTTAGACCTGGTTTAAACCTGGTTTAGACCTGGTTTAGACCTGGTTTAGTCCTGGTTTAGACCTGGTTTAGACCTGGTTTAGTCCTGGTTTAGACCTGGTTTAGTCCTGGTTTAGACCTGGTTTAGTCCTGGTTTAGACCTGGTTTAGACCTGGTTTAGTCCTGGTTTAGACCTGGTTTAGTCCTGGTTTAGACCTGGTTTAGACCTGGTATAGACCTGGTTTAGACCTGGTTTAGACCTGGTTTAGTCCTGGTTTAGACCTGGTTTAGTCCTGGTTTAGTCCTGGTTTGGACCTGGTTTAGTCCAGGTTTAGACCTGGTTTAGACCTGGTATAGTCCTGGTTTAGGCCTGGTTTAGTCCTGGTTTAGTCCTGGTTTAGACCTGGTTTAGTCCTGGTTTAGTCCTGGTTTAGACCTGGTTTAGTCCTGGTTTAGACCTGGTTTAGACCTGGTTTAGTCCTGGTTTGGACCTGGATTAGTCCTGGTTTAGACCTGGTTTAGACCTGGTTTAGTCCTGGTTTAGTCCTGGTTTAGGCCTGGTTTAGACCTGGTTTAGTCCTGGTTTAGACCTGGTTTAGTCCTGGTTTAGACCTGGTTTAGACCTGGTTTAGTCCTGGTTTAGACCTGGTTTAGTCCTGGTTTAGACCTGGTTTAGACCTGGTTTAGACCTGGTTTAGTCCTGGTTTAGACCTGGTTTAGACCTGGTTTAGACCTGGTTTAGACCTGGTTTAGTCCTGGTTTAGACCTGGTTTAGTCCTGGTTTAGTCCTGGTTTGGACCTGGTTTAGTCCAGGTTTAGACCTGGTTTAGACCTGGTTTAGTCCTGGTTTAGGCCTGGTTTAGTCCTGGTTTAGTCCTGGTTTAGACCTGGTTTAGTCCTGGTTTGGACCTGGATTAGTCCTGGTTTAGACCTGGTTTAGACCTGATTTAGTCCTGGTTTAGACCTGGTTTAGACCTGGTTTAGTCCTGGTTTGGACCTGGATTAGTCCTGGTTTAGACCTGGTTTAGACCTGGTTTAGTCCTGGTTTAGTCCTGGTTTAGGCCTGGTTTAGACCTGGTTTAGTCCTGGTTTAGACCTGGTTTAGTCCTGGTATTGACCTGGTTTAGTCCTGGTTTTGACCTGGTTTAGTCCTGGTTTAGTCCTGGTTTAGACCTGGTTTAGACCTGGTTTAGTCCTGGTTTAGACCTGGTTTAGACCTGGTTTAGTCCTGGTTTAGTCCTGGTTTAGACCTGGTTTAGACCTGGTTTAGACCTGGTTTAGGCCTGGTTTATTCCTGGTTTAGTCCTGGTTTAGTTCTGGTTTAGTCCTGGTTTAGTCCTGGTTTAGTCCTGGTATTGACCTGGTTTAGTCCTGGTTTAGACCTGGTTTAGACCTGGTTTAGTCCTGGTTTAGACCTGGTTTAAACCTGGTTTAGACCTGGTTTAGACCTGGTTTAGTCCTGGTTTAGACCTGGTTTAGACCTGGTTTAGTCCTGGTTTAGACCTGGTTTAGTCCTGGTTTAGACCTGGTTTAGACCTGGTTTAGACCTGGTTTAGTCCTGGTTTAGACCTGGTTTAGTCCTGGTTTAGACCTGGTTTAGACCTGGTTTAGTCCTGGTTTAGACCTGGTTTAGTCCTGGTTTAGACCTGGTTTGGACCTGGTTTAGTCCTGGTTTAGACCTGGTTGAGACCTGGTTTAGTCCTGGTTTAGACCTGGTTTAGTCCTGGTTTGGACCTGGATTAGTCCTGGTTTAGACCTGGTTTAGACCTGGTTTAGTCCTGGTTTAGACCTGGTTTAGACCTGGTTTAGTCCTGGTTTGGACCTGGTTTAGTCCTGGTTTAGACCTGGTTTAGACCTGGTTTAGTCCTGGTTTAGGCCTGGTTTAGACCTGGTTTAGACCTGGTTTAGTCCTGGTTTAGGCCTGGTTTAGACCTGGTTTAGTCCTGGTTTGGACCTGGTTTAGACCTGGTTTAGTCCTGGTTTAGACCTGGTTTAGACCTGGTTTAGACCTGGTTTAGGCCTGGTTTAGACCTGGTTTAGTCCTGGTTTGGTTCTGGTTTAGTCATGGTTTTGACCTGGTTTAGTCCTGGTTTAGTCCTGGTTTAGACCTGGTTTAGTCCTGGTTTTGACCTGGTTTAGTCCTGGTTTAGACCTGGTTTAGACCTGGTTTTGACCTGGTTTAGTCCTGGTTTTGACCTGGTTTAGTCCTGGTTTTGACCTGGTTTAGTCCTGGTTTAGTCCTGGTTTAGACCTGGTTTAGTCCTGGTTTAGTTCTGATTTAGTCCTGGTTTAGACCTGGTTTAGTCCTGGTTTAGACCTGGTTTAGTCCTGGTTTTGACCTGGTTTAGTCCTGGTTTAGTCCTGGTTTAGACCTGGTTTAGTCCTGGTTTAGTTCTGGTTTAGTCCTGGTTTAGTCCTGGTTTAGACCTGGTTTAGACCTGGTTTAGACCTGGTTTAGTCCTGGTTTAGACCTGGTTTAGTCCTGGTTTAGTCCTGGTATTGACCTGGTTTAGTCCTGGTTTAGACCTGGTTTAGACCTGGTTTAGACCTGGTTTAGACCTGGTTTAGTCCTGGTTTAGACCTGGTTTAAACCTGGTTTAGACCTGGTTTAGACCTGGTTTAGTCCTGGTTTAGTCCTGGTTTAGACCTGGTTTAGTCCTGGTTTAGACCTGGTTTAGTCCTGGTTTAGACCTGGTTTAGACCTGGTTTAGACCTGGTTTAGACCTGGTTTAGTCCTGGTTTAGACCTGGTTTAGTCCTGGTTTAGACCTGGTTTGGACCTGGTTTAGTCCTGGTTTAGACCTGGTTTAGTCCTGGTTTGGACCTGGATTAGTCCTGGTTTAGACCTGGTTTAGACCTGGTTTAGTCCTGGTTTAGACCTGGTTTAGACCTGGTTTAGTCCTGGTTTGGACCTGGTTTAGTCCTGGTTTAGACCTGGTTTAGACCTGGTTTAGTCCTGGTTTAGGCCTGGTTTAGACCTGGTTTAGTCCTGGTTTAGACCTGGTTTAGACCTGGTTTAGTCCTGGTTTAGACCTGGTTTAGACCTGGTTTAGACCTGGTTTAGGCCTGGTTTAGACCTGGTTTAGTCCTGGTTTGGTTCTGGTTTAGTCATGGTTTTGACCTGGTTTAGTCCTGGTTTAGTCCTGGTTTTGACCTGGTTTAGTCCTGGTTTAGTCCTGGTTTAGTCCTGGTTTAGACCTGGTTTAATCCTGGTTTAGTCCTGGTTTAGTCCTGGTTTAGACCTGGTTTAGACCTGGTTTAGTCCTGGTTTAGACCTGGTTTGGACCTGGTTTAGTCCTGGTTTAGACCTGGTTTAGACCTGGTTTAGTCCTGGTTTAGACCTGGTTTAGACCTGGTTTAGTCCTGGTTTAGACCTGGTTTAGACCTGGTTTAGACCTGGTTTAGTCCTGGTTTAGACCTGGTTTAGTCCTGGTTTAGACCTGGTTTAGACCTGGTTTAGTCCTGGTTTAGACCTGGTTTGGACCTGGTTTAGTCCTGGTTTAGACCTGGTTGAGACCTGGTTTAGTCCTGGTTTAGACCTGGTTTAGTCCTGGTTTGGACCTGGATTAGTCCTGGTTTAGACCTGGTTTAGACCTGGTTTAGTCCTGGTTTAGACCTGGTTTAGACCTGGTTTAGTCCTGGTTTGGACCTGGTTAGTCCTGGTTTAGACCTGGTTTAGACCTGGTTTAGGTCCTGGTTTAGGCCTGGTTTAGACCTGGTTTAGACCTGGTTTAGTCCTGGTTTAGGCCTGGTTTAGACCTGGTTTAGTCCTGGTTTAGACCTGTTTAGACCTGGTTTAGTCCTGGTTTAGACCTGGTTTAGACCTGGTTTAGACCTGGTTTAGGCCTGGTTTAGACCTGGTTTAGTCCTGGTTTGGTTCTGGTTTAGTCATGGTTTTGACCCTGGTTTAGTCCTGGTTTAGACCTGGTTTAGACCTGGTTTTGACCTGGTTTAGTCCTGGTTTTGACCTGGTTTAGTCCTGGTTTTGACCTGGTTTAGTCCTGGTTTAGTCCCTGGTTTAGACCTGGTTTAGTCCTGGTTTAGTTCTGATTTAGTCCTGGTTTAGACCTGGTTTAGTCCTGGTTTTGACCTGGTTTAGTCCTGGTTTAGTCCTGGTTTAGACCTGGTTTAGTCCTGGTTTAGTTCTGGTTTAGTCCTGGTTTAGTCCTGGTTTAGACCTGGTTTAGACCTGGTTTAGACCTGGTTTAGTCCTGGTTTAGACCTGGTTTAGTCCTGGTTTAGTCCTGGTATTGACCTGGTTTAGTCCTGGTTTAGACCTGGTTTAGACCTGGTTTAGACCTGGTTTAGACCTGTTTAGTCCTGGTTTAGACCTGGTTTAAACCTGGTTTAGACCTGGTTTAGACCTGGTTTAGTCCTGGTTTAGTCCTGGTTTAGACCTGGTTTAGTCCTGGTTTAGACCTGGTTTAGTCCTGGTTTAGACCTGGTTTAGACCTGGTTTAGACCTGGTTTAGACCTGGTTTAGTCCTGGTTTAGACCTGGTTTAGTCCTGGTTTAGACCTGGTTTGGACCTGGTTTAGTCCTGGTTTAGGACCTGGTTTAGTCCTGGTTTGGACCTGGATTAGTCCTGGTTTAGACCTGGTTTAGACCTGGTTTAGTCCTGGTTTGGACCTGGTTTAGTCCTGGTTTAGACCTGGTTTAGACCTGGTTTAGTCCTGGTTTAGGCCTGGTTTAGACCTGGTTTAGTCCTGGTTTAGACCTGGTTTAGACCTGGTTTAGTCCTGGTTTAGACCTGGTTTAGACCTGGTTTAGACCTGGTTTAGGCCTGGTTTAGACCTGGTTTAGTCCTGGTTTGGTTCTGGTTTAGTCATGGTTTTGACCTGGTTTAGTCCTGGTTTAGTCCTGGTTTTGACCTGGTTTAGTCCTGGTTTAGTCCTGGTTTAGTCCTGGTTTAGACCTGGTTTAATCCTGGTTTAGTCCTGGTTTAGTCCTGGTTTAGACCTGGTTTAGACCTGGTTTAGTCCTGGTTTAGACCTGGTTTGGACCTGGTTTAGTCCTGGTTTAGACCTGGTTTAGACCTGGTTTAGTCCTGGTTTAGACCTGGTTTAGACCTGGTTTAGTCCTGGTTTAGACCTGGTTTAGACCTGGTTTATTCCTTGTTTAGTCCTGGTTTAGTCCTGGTTTAGTCCTGGTTTAGTCCTGGTTTAGACCTGGTTTAGTCCTGGTTTAGTCCTGGTTTAGTCCTGGTTTAGACCTGGTTTAGTCCTGGTTTAGTCCTGGTTTAGACCTGGTTTAGTCCTGGTTTAGTCCTGGTTTAGTCCTGGTTTAGACCTGGTTTAGTCCTGGTTTAGACCTGGTTTAGACCTTGTTTAGACCTGGTTTAGTCCTGGTTTGGACATGGTTTAGTCCTGGTTTAGTCCTGGTTTAGTCCTGGTTTAGACCTGGTTTAGTCCTGGTTTAGTCCTGGTTTAGTCCTGGTTTAGACCTGGTTTAGTCCTGGTTTAGACCTGGTTTAGTCCTGGTTTAGTCCTGGTTTAGTTCTGGTTTAGTCCTGGTTTAGACCTGGTTTAGTCCTGGTTTTGACCTGGTTTAGTACTGGTTTAGTCCTGGTTTAGACCTGGTTTAAACCTGGTTTAGACCTGGTTTAGACCTGGTTTAGTCCTGGTTTAGACCTGGTTTAGACCTGGTTTAGACCTGGTTTAGTCCTGGTTTAGACCTGGTTTAGTCCTGGTTTGGACCTGGTTTAGACCTGGTTTAGACCTGGTTTAGTCCTGGTTTAGACCTGGTTTAGACCTGGTTTAGACCTGGTTTAGTCCTGGTTTAGACCTGGTTTGGACCTGGTTTAGTCCTGGTTTAGACCTGGTTTAGACCTGGTTTAGTCCTGGTTTAGACCTGGTTTGGACCTGGTTTAGTCCTGGTTTAGTCCTGGTTTAGTCCTGGTTTAGACCTGGTTTGGACCTGGTTTAGACCTGGTTTAGTCCTGGTTTAGTCCTGGTTTAGTCCTGTTTTAGTCCTGGTTTAGTCCTGGTTTAGTCCTGGTTTAGACCTGGTTTAGACCTGGTTTAGACCTGGTTTAGGCCTGGTTTAGAACTTGTTTAGACCTGGTTTGGACCTTGTTTAGTCCTGGTTTAGACCTGGTTTAGTCCTGGTTTAGTCCTGGTTTAGTCCTGGTTTAGACCTGGTTTAGTCCTGGTTTAGACCTGGTTTAGACCTGGTTTAGTTCTGGTTTAGACCTGGTTTAGTCCTGGTTTAGACCTGGTTTAGACCTGGTTTAGTCCTGGTTTAGTCCTGGTTTAGTCCTGGTTTAGTCCTGGTTTAGTCCTGGTTTAGACCTGGTTTAGACCTGGTTTAGGCCTGGTTTAGACCTTGTTTAGACCTGGTTTAGTCCTGGTTTAGACCTGGTTTAGTCCTGGTTTGGACCTGGTTTAGTCCTGGTTTAGACCTGGTTTAGTCCTGGTTTGGACCTGGTTTAGACCTGGTTTAGTCCTGGTTTAGTCCTGGTTTAGACCTGGTTTAGTCCTGGTTTAGACCTGGTTTAGACCTGGTTTAGTCCTGGTTTGGACCTGGTTTAGTCCTGGTTTAGACCTGGTTTAGTCCTGGTTTAGACCTGGTTTAGTTCTGGTTTAGTCCTGGTTTGGACCTGGTTTAGTCCTGGTTTAGACCTGGTTTAGTCCTGGTTTAGACCTGGTTTAGATCTTGTTTAGACCTGGTTTAGTCCTGGTTTAGACCTGGTTTAGACCTGGTTTAAACCTGGTTTAGTCCTGGTTTAGTCCTGGTTTAGTCCTGGTTTAGACCTGGTTTAGTCCTGGTTTAGTTCTGATTTAGTCCTGGTTTAGACCTGGTTTAGTCCTGGTTTAGACCTGGTTTAGTCCTGGTTTTGACCTGGTTTAGTCCTGGTTTAGTCCTGGTTTAGTCCTGGTTTTGACCTGGTTTAGTCCTGGTTTAGTCCTGGTTTAGACCTGGTTTAGTCCTGGTTTAGTTCTGATTTAGTCCTGGTTTAGACCTGGTTTAGTCCTGGTTTAGATCTTGTTTAGACCTGGTTTAGTCCTGGTTTAGACCTGGTTTAGTCCTGGTTTAGTCCTGGTTTAGACCTGGTTTAGTTCTGGTTTAGTCCTGGTTTGGACCTGGTTTAGTCCTGGTTTAGTCCTGGTTTAGACCTGGTTTAGACCTGGTTTAGTCCTGGTTTAGACCTGGTTTAGACCTGGTTTAGACCTGGTTTAGACCTGGTTTAGTCCTGGTTTAGACCTGGTTTAGACCTGGTTTAGTCCTGGTTTAGACCTGGTTTAGACCTGGTTTAGTCCTGGTTTAGACCTGGTTTAGTCCTGGTTTTGACCTGGTTTAGTCCTGGTTTAGTCCTGGTTTAGTCCTGGTTTTGACCTGGTTTAGTCCTGGTTTAGTCCTGGTTTAGACCTGGTTTAGTCCTGGTTTAGTTCTGATTTAGTCCTGGTTTAGTCCTGGTTTAGACCTGGTTTAGACCTGGTTTAGTCCTGGTTTAGTCCTGGTTTTGACCTGGTTTAGTCCTGTTTAGTCCTGGTTTAGTCCTGGTTTAGTCCTGGTTTAGTCCTGGTTTAGACCTGGTTTAGACCTGGTTTAGTCCTGGTTTAGATCTTGTTTAGACCTGGTTTAGTCCTGGTTTAGACCTGGTTTAGTCCTGGTTTAGTCCTGGTTTAGACCTGGTTTAGTTCTGGTTTAGTCCTGGTTTGGACCTGGTTTAGTCCTGGTTTAGTCCTGGTTTAGACCTGGTTTAGACCTGGTTTAGACCTGGTTTAGACCTGGTTTAGTCCTGGTTAGACCTGGTTTAGACCTGGTTTAGTCCTGGTTTAGACCTGGTTTAGACCTGGTTTAGACCTGGTTTAGTCCTGGTTTAGATCTTGTTTATTCCTGGTTTAGTCCTGGTTTAGATCTTGTTTAGACCTGGTTTAGTCCTGGTTTAGACCTGGTTTAGTCCTGGTTTAGATCTTGTTTATTCCTGGTTTAGACCTGGTTTAAACCTGGTTTAGTCCTGGTTTAGATCTTGTTTAGACCTGGTTTAGACCTGGTTTAAACACTGGTTTAGTCCTGGTTTAGATCTTGTTTATTCCTGGTTTAGTCCTGGTTTAGTCCTGGTTTTGACCTTGGTTTAGTCCTGGTTTAGTCCTGGTTTAGACCTGGTTTAGACCTGGTTTAGTCCTGGTTTAGATCTTGTTTATTCCTGGTTTAGTTCTGGTTTAGTCCTGGTTTAGTTCTGATTTAGTCCTGGTTTAGACCTGGTTTAGTCCTGGTTTTTGACCTGGTTTAGTCCTGGTTTAGTCCTGGTTTAGTCCTGGTTTAGACCTGGTTTAGTCCTGGTTTAGACCTGGTTTAGTCCTTGTTTAGATCTTGTTTAGACCTTGTTTAGTCCTGGTTTAGACCTGGTTTAGTTTCTGGTTTAGTCCTGGTTTAGTCCTGGTTTAGTCCTGGTTTAGTTCTGTTTAGTCCTGGTTTAGACCTGGTTTAGTCCTGGTTTAGACCTGGTTTAGTCCTGGTTTAGACCTGGTTTAGACCTGGTTTAGACCTGGTTTAGACCTGGTTTAGTCCTGGTTTAGACCTGGTTTAGTCCTGGTTTAGACCTGGTTTGGACCTGGTTTAGTCCTGGTTTAGACCTGGTTTAGTCCTGGTTTGGACCTGGATTAGTCCTGGTTTAGACCTGGTTTAGACCTGGTTTAGTCCTGGTTTAGACCTGGTTTAGACCTGGTTTAGTCCTGGTTTGGACCTGGTTTAGTCCAGGTTTAGACCTGGTTTAGACCTGGTTTAGTCCTGGTTTAGGCCTGGTTTAGACCTGGTTTAGTCCTGGTTTAGGCCTGGTTTAGACCTGGTTTAGTCCTGGTTTAGACCTGGTTTAGACCTGGTTTAGTCCTGGTTTAGACCTGGTTTAGGCCTGGTTTAGACCTGGTTTAGTCCTGGTTTGGTTCTGGTTTAGTCCTGGTTTAGACCTGGTTTAGACCTGGTTTAGTCCTGGTTTAGACCTGGTTTAGACCTGGTTTAGACCTGGTTTAGGCCTGGTTTAGACCTGGTTTAGTCCTGGTTTGGTTCTGGTTTAGGCCTGGTTTAGACCTGGTTTAGACCTGGTTTAGTCCTGGTTTAGACCTGGTTTAGTCCTGGTTTAGTTCTGATTTAGTCCTGGTTTAGACCTGGTTTAGTCCTGGTTTAGACCTGGTTTAATCCTGGTTTAGTCCTGGTTTAGTTCTGGTTTAGTCCTGGTTTAGACCTGGTTTAGTCCTGGTTTAGACCTGGTTTGGACCTGGTTTAGTCCTGGTTTAGACCTGGTTTAGACCTGGTTTAGTCCTGGTTTAGACCTGGTTTAGACCTGGTTTAGTCCTGGTTTAGACCTGGTTTAGTCCTGGTTTAGACCTGGTTTAGTCCTGGTTTAGACCTGGTTTAGTCCTGGTTTAGACCTGGTTTAGACCTGGTTTAGACCTGGTTTAGACCTGGTTTAGTCCTGGTTTAGACCTGGTTTAGTCCTGGTTTAGACCTGGTTTGGACCTGGTTTAGTCCTGGTTTAGACCTGGTTTAGTCCTGGTTTGGACCTGGATTAGTCCTGGTTTAGACCTGGTTTAGACCTGGTTTAGTCCTGGTTTAGACCTGGTTTAGACCTGGTTTAGTCCTGGTTTGGACCTGGTTTAGTCCAGGTTTAGACCTGGTTTAGACCTGGTTTAGTCCTGGTTTAGGCCTGGTTTAGACCTGGTTTAGTCCTGGTTTAGGCCTGGTTTAGACCTGGTTTAGTCCTGGTTTAGACCTGGTTTAGACCTGGTTTAGTCCTGGTTTAGACCTGGTTTAGGCCTGGTTTAGACCTGGTTTAGTCCTGGTTTGGTTCTGGTTTAGTCCTGGTTTAGACCTGGTTTAGACCTGGTTTAGACCTGGTTTAGGCCTGGTTTAGACCTGGTTTAGTCCTGGTTTGGTTCTGGTTTAGTCCTGGTTTAGACCTGGTTTAGACCTGGTTTAGACCTGGTTTAGTCCTGGTTTAGACCTGGTTTAGTCCTGGTTTAGTTCTGATTTAGTCCTGGTTTAGACCTGGTTTAGTCCTGGTTTAGACCTGGTTTAATCCTGGTTTAGTCCTGGTTTAGTCCTGGTTTAGTTCTGGTTTAGTCCTGGTTTAGACCTGGTTTAGTCCTGGTTTAGACCTGGTTTGGACCTGGTTTAGTCCTGGTTTAGACCTGGTTTAGACCTGGTTTAGTCCTGGTTTAGACCTGGTTTAGACCTGGTTTAGTCCTGGTTTAGACCTGGTTTAGACCTGGTTTAGTCCTGGTTTAGTCCTGGTTTAGTCCTGGTTTAGTCCTGGTTTAGTCCTGGTTTAGACCTGGTTTAGTCCTGGTTTAGTCCTGGTTCAGACCTGGTTTAGACCTGGTTTAGTCCTGGTTTAGTCCTGGTTTAGACCTGGTTTAGTCCTGGTTTAGTCCTGGTTTAGTCCTGGTTTAGACCTGGTTTAGACCTGGTTTAGTCCTGGTTTAGACCTGGTTTAGACCTGGTTTAGACCTGGTTTAGGCTGGTTTAGTCCTGGTTTAGTCCTGGTTTGGACCTGGTTTAGACCTGGTTTAGACCTGGTTTAGACCTGGTTTAGTCCTGGTTTGGACCTGGTTTAGTCCTGGTTTAGACCTGGTTTAGACCTGGTTTAGTCCTGGTTTAGACCTGGTTTAGACCTGGTTTAGTCCTGGTTTGGACCTGGTTTAGTCCTGGTTTAGACCTGGTTCAGTCCTGGTTTGGACCTGGTTTAGACCTGGTTTAGACCTGGTTTAGTCCTGATTTGGACCTGGTTTAGTCCTGGTTTAGTCCTGGTTTAAACCTGGTTTAGACCTGGTTTAGTCCTGGTTTAGTCCTGGTTTAGTCCTTGTTTAGACCTTGTTTAGTCCTGTTTTAGTCCTGGTTTAGACCTGGTTTAGTCCTGGTTTAGACCTGGTTTAGTCCTGGTTTAGTTCTGATTTAGTCCTGGTTTAGACCTGGTTTAGTCCTGGTTTAGACCTGGTTTAGTCCTGGTTTAGTTCTGATTTAGTCCTGGTTTAGACCTGCTTTAGTCCTGGTTTAGTTCTGATTTAGTCCTGGTTTAGACCTGGTTTAGTCCTGGTATTGACCTGGTTTAGTCCTGGTTTAGTCCTGGTTTAGACCTGGTTTTGTCCTGGTTTAGTCCTGGTTTAGACCTGGTTTAGACCTGGTTTAGTCCTGGTTTTGACCTGGTTTTGTCCTGGTTTAGTCCTGGTTTAGACCTGGTTTTGACCTGGTTTAGTCCTGGTTTAGTCCTGGTTTAGACCTGGTTTAGACCTGGTTTAGTCCTGGTTTTGACCTGGTTTTGTCCTGGTTTAGTCCTGGTTTAGACCTGGTTTAGTCCTGGTTTTGACCTGGTTTAATCCTGGTTTAGTCCTGGTTTAGTCCTGGTTTAGACCTGGTTTAGACCTGGTTTAGTCCTGGTTTAGTCCTGGTTTAGTCCTGGTTTAGTCCTGGTTTAGACCTGGTTTAGTCCTGGTTTAGTCCTGGTTTAGTCCTGGTTTAGACCTGGTTTAGTCCTGGTTTAGACCTGGTTTAGTCCTTGTTTAGATCTTGTTTAGACCTTGTTTAGTCCTGGTTTAGTCCTGGTTTAGACCTGGTTTAGTCCTTGTTTAGATCTTGTTTAGACCTTGTTTAGTCCTGGTTTAGTCCTGGTTTAGTCCTGGTTTAGACCTGGTTTAGTCCTGGTTTAGTTCTGGTTTAGTCCTGGTTTAGACCTGGTTTAGTCCTGGTTTTGACCTGGTTTAGACCTGGTTTAGTCCTGGTTTAGTCCTGGTTTAGTTCTGGTTTAGTCCTGGTTTAGACCTGGTTTAGTCCTGGTTTTGACCTGGTTTAGACCTGGTTTAGTCCTGGTTTAGACCTGGTTTAGTCCTTGTTTAGATCTTGTTTAGACCTTGTTTAGTCCTGGTTTAGACCTGGTTTAGTTCTGGTTTAGTCCTGGTTTAGACCTGGTTTAGTCCTGGTTTAGTTCTGGTTTAGTCCTGGTTTTGACCTGGTTTAGTCCTGGTTTAGTCCTGGTTTGGACCTGGTTTAGTCCTGGTTTAGTTCTGGTTTAGTCCTGGTTTAGTCCTGGTTTAGACCTGGTTTAGACCTGGTTTAGACCTGGTTTAGTCCTGGTTTAGACCTGGTTTAGTCCTGGTTTAGACCTGGTTTAGACCTGGTTTAGACCTGGTTTAGTCCTGGTTTAGTCCTGGTTTAGACCTGGTTTAGTCCTGGTTTAGTCCTGGTTTAGACCTGGTTTAGACCTGGTTTAGACCTGGTTTAGTCCTGGTTTAGACCTGGTTTAGTCCTGGTTTAGACCTGGTTTAGTCCTGGTTTAGACCTGGTTTAGTCCTGGTTTAGACCTGGTTTAGTCCTGGTTTAGACCTGGTTTAGACCTGGTTTAGACCTGGTTTAGACCTGGTTTAGACCTGGTTGAGACCTGGTTTAGTCCTGGTTTAGACCTGGTTTAGTCCTGGTTTTGACCTGGATTAGTCCTGGTTTATTCCTGGTTTAGTCCTGGTTTAGATCTTGTTTAGACCTGGTTTAGTCCTGGTTTAGTCCTGGTTTAGATCTTGTTTATTCCTGGTTTAGTCCTGGTTTAGATCTTGTTTAGACCTGGTTTAGTCCTGGTTTAGTCCTGGTTTAGTCCTGGTTTTGACCTGGTTTAGTCCTAGTTTTGACCTGGTTTAGTCCTGGTTTAGTCCTGGTTTAGAACTGGTTTAGACCTGGTTTAGTCCTGGTTTTGACCTGGTTTAGACCTGGTTTAGTCCTGGTTTAGTCCTGGTTTTGACCTGGTTTAGTCCTGGTTTAGTTCTGATTTAGTCCTGGTTTAGACCTGGTTTAGTCCTGGTTTAGTCCTGGTTTAGTCCTGGTTTAGACCTGGTTTAGTCCTGGTTTAGACCTGGTTTAGTCCTTGTTTAGATCTTGTTTAGACCTTGTTTAGTCCTGGTTTAGACCTGGTTTAGTTCTGGTTTAGTCCTGGTTTAGTCCTGGTTTAGTCCTGGTTTAGTTCTGGTTTAGTCCTGGTTTAGTCCTGGTTTAGTCCTGGTTTTGACCTGGTTTAGTCCTGGTTTAGACCTGGTTTAGACCTGGTTTAGACCTGGTTTAGTCCTGGTTTAGACCTGGTTTAGACCTGGTTTAGTCCTGGTTTAGGCCTGGATTAGACCTGGTTTAGTCCTGGTTTAGACCTGGTTTAGTCCTGGTTTAGACCTGGTTTAGACCTGGTTTAGACCTGGTTTAGGCCTGGTTTAGACCTGGTTTAGTCCTGGTTTGGTTCTGGTTTAGTCATGGTTTTGACCTGGTTTAGTCCTGGTTTAGTCCTGGTTTTGACCTGGTTTAGTCCTGGTTTGGACCTGGTTTAGACCTGGTTTAGACCTGGTTTAGACCTGGTTTAGTCCTGGTTTAGACCTGGTTTAGTCCTGGTTTAGTTCTGATTTAGTCCTGGTTTAGACCTGGTTTAGTCCTGGTTTAGACCTGGTTTAATCCTGGTTTAGTCCTGGTTTAGTCCTGGTTTAGTTCTGGTTTAGTCCTGGTTTAGACCTGGTTTAGTCCTGGTTTAGACCTGGTTTAGACCTGGTTTAGTCCTGGTTTAGACCTGGTTTAGTCCTGGTTTAGACCTGGTTTAGACCTGGTTTAGTCCTGGTTTAGTCCTGGTTTAGTCCTGGTTTAGTCCTGGTTTAGTCCTGGTTTAGACCTGGTTTAGTCCTGGTTTAGTCCTGGTTTAGACCTGGTTTAGACCTGGTTTAGTCCTGGTTTAGTCCTGGTTTAGACCTGGTTTAGTCCTGGTTTAGTCCTGGTTTAGTCCTGGTTTAGACCTGGTTTAGACCTGGTTTAGTCCTGGTTTAGTCCTGGTTTGGACCTGGTTTAGTCCTGGTTTAGACCTGGTTTAGTCCTGGTTTGAACCTGGTTTAGACCTGATTTAGTCCTGGTTTAGACCTTGTTTAGACCTGGTTTAGACCTGGTTTAGTCCTGGTTTAGACCTGGTTTAGACCTGGTTTAGTCCTGGTTTGGACCTGGTTTAGTCCTGGTTTAGACCTGGTTTAGTCCTGGTTTGGACCTGGTTTAGACCTGGTTTAGACCTGGTTTAGTCCTGGTTTGGACCTGGTTTAGTCCTGGTTTAGACCTGGTTTAGTCCTGGTTTAGACCTGGTTTAGTCCTGGTTTAGTCCTGGTTTAGTCCTGGTTTAAACCTGGTTTAGACCTGGTTTAGTCCTGGTTTAGTCCTGGTTTAGACCTGGTTTAGTCCTGGTTTAGACCTGGTTTAGTCCTGGTTTAGTTCTGATTTAGTCCTGGTTTAGACCTGGTTTAGTCCTGGTTTAGTCCTGGTTTAAACCTGGTTTAGACCTTGTTTAGTCCTGTTTTAGTCCTGGTTTAGACCTGGTTTAGTCCTGGTTTAGACCTGGTTTAGTCCTGGTTTAGTTCTGATTTAGTCCTGGTTTAGACCTGGTTTAGTCCTGGTTTAGTTCTGATTTAGTCCTGGTTTAGACCTGGTTTAGTCCTGGTATTGACCTGGTTTAGTCCTGGTTTTGACCTGGTTTAGTCCTGGTTTAGTCCTGGTTTAGACCTGGTTTAGTCCTGGTTTAGTCCTGGTTTTGACCTGGTTTTGTCCTGGTTTAGTCCTGGTTTAGACCTGGTTTAGTCCTGGTTTTGACCTGGTTTAATCCTGGTTTAGTCCTGGTTTAGTCCTGGTTTAGACCTGGTTTAGACCTGGTTTAGTCCTGGTTTAGTCCTGGTTTAGTCCTGGTTTAGTCCTGGTTTAGACCTGGTTTAGTCCTGGTTTAGTCCTGGTTTAGTCCTGGTTTAGTCCTGGTTTAGACCTGGTTTAGACCTGGTTTAGTCCTGGTTTAGTCCTGGTTTAGTCCTGGTTTAGTCCTGGTTTAGACCTGGTTTAGTCCTTGTTTAGATCTTGTTTAGACCTGGTTTAGTCCTGGTTTAGACCTGGTTTAGTTCTGGTTTAGTCCTGGTTTAGACCTGGTTTAGTCCTGGTTTAGTTCTGGTTTAGTCCTGGTTTAGTCCTGGTTTTGACCTGGTTTAGACCTGGTTTAGTCCTGGTTTAGACCTGGTTTAGTCCTTGTTTAGATCTTGTTTAGACCTTGTTTAGTCCTGGTTTAGACCTGGTTTAGTTCTGGTTTAGTCCTGGTTTAGACCTGGTTTAGTCCTGGTTTAGTCCTGGTATTGACCTGGTTTAGTCCTGGTTTAGACCTGGTTTAGTCCTGGTTTAGACCTGGTTTAGACCTGGTTTAGACCTGGTTTAGTCCTGGTTTAGACCTGGTTTAGACCTGGTTTAGACCTGGTTTAGTCCTGGTTTAGACCTTGTTTAGTCCTGGTTTGGACCTGGATTAGTCCTGGTTTAGACCTGGTTTAGACCTGGTTTAGTCCTGGTTTAGACCTGGTTTAGACCTGGTTTAGGCCTGGTTTAGACCTGGTTTAGTCCTGGTTTAGGCCTGGTTTAGACCTGGTTTAGTCCTGGTTTAGACCTGGTTTAGACCTGGTTTAGTCCTGGTTTAGACCTGGTTTAGACCTGGTTTGGACCTGGTTTAGTCCTGGTTTGGTTCTTGTTTAGACCTGGTTTAGTCCTGGTTTAGACCTGGTTTAGACCTGGTTTAGACCTGGTTTAGTCCTGGTTTAGACCTGGTTTAGACCTGGTTTAGTCCTGGTTTGGACCTGGTTTAGTCCTGGTTTAGACCTGGTTTAGTCCTGGTTTGGACCTGGTTTAGACCTGGTTTAGACCTGGTTTAGTCCTGGTTTGGACCTGGTTTAGTCCTGGTTTAGACCTGGTTTAGTCCTGGTTTAGACCTGGTTTAGTTCTGGTTTAGTCCTGGTTTGGACCTGGTTTAGTCCTGGTTTAGTCCTGGTTTAGTCCTGGTTTAAACCTGGTTTAGACCTGGTTTAGTCCTGGTTTAGTCCTGGTTTAGTCCTGGTTTAGTTCTGATTTAGTCCTTGTTTTGACCTGGTTTAGTCCTGGTTTAGTCCTGGTTTAGACCTGGTTTAGTCCTGGTTTTGACCTGGTTTAATCCTGGTTTAGTCCTGGTTTAGACCTGGTTTAGTCCTGGTTTTGACCTGGTTTAATCCTGGTTTAGTCCTGGTTTAGTCCTGGTTTAGACCTGGTTTAGACCTGGTTTAGTCCTGGTTTAGTCCTGGTTTAGTCCTGGTTTAGTCCTGGTTTAGACCTGGTTTAGTCCTGGTTTAGTCCTGGTTTAGTCCTGGTTTAGACCTGGTTTAGTCCTGGTTTAGACCTGGTTTAGTCCTTGTTTAGACCTTGTTTAGTTCTGGTTTAGTCCTGGTTTAGTCCTGGTTTAGTCCTGGTTTAGTCCTGGTTTAGTCCTGGTTTAGACCTGGTTTAGTTCTGGTTTAGTCCTGGTTTAGACCTGGTTTAGTCCTGGTTTAGTCCTGGTATTGACCTGGTTTAGTCCTGGTTTAGACCTGGTTTAGTCCTGGTTTAGACCTGGTTTAGACCTGGTTTAGACCTGGTTTAGTCCTGGTTTAGACCTGGTTTAGACCTGGTTTAGACCTGGTTTAGTCCTGGTTTAGACCTTGTTTAGTCCTGGTTTGGACCTGGATTAGTCCTGGTTTAGACCTGGTTTAGACCTGGTTTAGTCCTGGTTTAGACCTGGTTTAGACCTGGTTTAGGCCTGGTTTAGACCTGGTTTAGTCCTGGTTTAGGCCTGGTTTAGACCTGGTTTAGTCCTGGTTTAGACCTGGTTTAGACCTGGTTTAGTCCTGGTTTAGACCTGGTTTAGACCTGGTTTAGACCTGGTTTAGGCCTGGTTTAGACCTGGTTTAGTCCTGGTTTGGTTCTTGTTTAGACCTGGTTTAGTCCTGGTTTAGACCTGGTTTAGACCTGGTTTAGACCTGGTTTAGTCCTGGTTTAGACCTGGTTTAGACCTGGTTTAGTCCTGGTTTGGACATGGTTTAGTCCTGGTTTAGACCTGGTTTAGTCCTGGTTTGGACCTGGTTTAGACCTGGTTTAGACCTGGTTTAGTCCTGGTTTGGACCTGGTTTAGTCCTGGTTTAGACCTGGTTTAGTCCTGGTTTAGACCTGGTTTAGTCCTGGTTTAGTCCTGGTTTAGAACTGGTTTAGTCCTGCTTTAGTCCTGGTTTAGACCTGGTTTAGACCTGGTTTAGTCCTGGTTTGGACCTGGTTTAGTCCTGGTTTAGTCCTGGTTTAGTCCTGGTTTAAACCTGGTTTAGACCTGGTTTAGTCCTGGTTTAGTCCTGGTTTAGTCCTGGTTTAGTTCTGATTTAGTCCTTGTTTTGACCTGGTTTAGTCCTGGTTTAGTCCTGGTTTAGACCTGGTTTAGTCCTGGTTTTGACCTGGTTTAATCCTGGTTTAGTCCTGGTTTAGACCTGGTTTAGTCCTGGTTTTGACCTGGTTTAATCCTGGTTTAGTCCTGGTTTAGTCCTGGTTTAGACCTGGTTTAGACCTGGTTTAGTCCTGGTTTAGTCCTGGTTTAGTCCTGGTTTAGTCCTGGTTTAGACCTGGTTTAGTCCTGGTTTAGTCCTGGTTTAGTCCTGGTTTAGACCTGGTTTAGTCCTGGTTTAGACCTGGTTTAGTCCTTGTTTAGATCTTGTTTAGACCTTGTTTAGTTCTGGTTTAGTCCTGGTTTAGTCCTGGTTTAGTCCTGGTTTAGTCCTGGTTTAGTCCTGGTTTAGACCTGGTTTAGTCCTGGTTTAGACCTGGTTTAGTCCTTGTTTAGATCTTGTTTAGACCTTGTTTAGTCCTGGTTTAGACCTGGTTTAGTCCTGGTTTAGTTCTAGTTTAGTCCTGGTTTAGACCTGGTTTAGTCCTGGTTTGGACCTGGATTAGTCCTGGTTTAGACCTGGTTTAGACCTGGTTTAGTCCTGGTTTAGACCTGGTTTAGACCTGGTTTAGACCTGGTTTAGACCTGGTTTAGTCCTGGTTTTGACCTGGTTTAGTCCTGGTTTTGACCTGGTTTTGTCCTGGTTTAGTCCCGGTTTAGACCTGGTTTAGTCCTGGTTTAGTCCCGGTTTAGACCTGGTTTAGTCCTGGTTTAGTCCTGGTTTAGACCTGGTTTAGACCTGGTTTAGTCCTGGTTTAGACCTGGTTTAGTCCTGGTTTAGACCTGGTGTAGACCTGGTTTAGTCCTGGTTTAGACCTGGTTTAGTCCTGGTTTAGACCTGGTTTAGTCCTGGTTTAGTCCTGGTTTAGTCCTGGTTTAGTCCTGGTTTAGACCTGGTTTAGTCCTGGTTTAGACCTGGTTTAGTCCTGGTTTAGACCTGGTTTAGTCCTGGTTTAGTTCTGGTTTAGTCCTGGTTTAGACCTGGTTTAGTCCTGGTTTAGACCTGGTTTAGACCTGGTTTAGTCCTGGTTTAGTCCTGGTTTAGTCCTGGTTTAGTCCTGGTTTAGACCTGGTTTAGTCCTGGTTTAGACCTGGTTTAGTCCTGGTTTAGTTCTGGTTTAGACCTGGTTTAGACCTGGTTTAGTCCTGGTTTTGACCTGGTTTAGTCCTGGTTTAGTCCTGGTTTTGACCTGGTTTAGTCCTGGTTTTGACCTGGTTTAGACCTGGTTTAGTCCTGGTTTAGACCTGGTTTAGTCCTGGTTTAGTCCTGGTTTAGACCTGGTTTAGTCCTGGTTTAGACCTGGTTTAGACCTGGTTTAGACCTGGTTTAGACCTGGTTTAGTCCTGGTTTAGTTCTGGTTTAGACCTGGTTTAGACCTGGTTTAGTCCTGGTTTTGACCTGGTTTAGACCTGGTTTAGTCCTGGTTTAGACCTGGTTTAGTCCTGGTTTAGTCCTGGTTTTGACCTGGTTTAGTCCTGGTTTTGACCTGGTTTAGACCTGGTTTAGTCCTGGTTTAGACCTGGTTTAGTCCTGGTTTAGTCCTGGTTTAGACCTGGTTTAGTCCTGGTTTAGACCTGGTTTAGTTCTGGTTTAGTCCTGGTTTAGACCTGGTTTAGACCTGGTTTAGACCTGGTTTAGTTCTGGTTTAGTCCTGGTTTAGACCTGGTTTGACCTGGTTTAGTCCTGGTTTAGTCCTGGTTTTGACCTGGTTAGTCCCTGGTTTTGACCTGGTTTAGACCTGGTTTAGTCCTGGTTTAGACCTGGTTTAGTCCTGGTTTAGACCTGGTTTAGTTCTGGTTTAGTCCTGGTTTAGACCTGGTTTAGTCCTGGTTTAGTTCTGGTTTAGACCTGGTTTAGACCTGGTTTAGTCCTGGTTTTGACCTGGTTTAGTCCTGGTTTAGTCCTGGTTTTGACCTGGTTTAGTCCTGGTTTTGACCTGGTTTAGACCTGGTTTAGTCCTGGTTTAGACCTGTTTAGTCCTGGTTTAGACCTGGTTTAGTCCTGGTTTAGACCTGGTTTGGACCTGGTTTAGTCTGGTTTAGTCCTGGTTTAGTCCTGGTTTAGTCCTGGTTTAGTCCTGGTTTAGACCTGGTTTAGACCTGTTTAGACCTGGTTTAGTCCTGGTTTAGACCTGGTTTAGACCTGGTTTAGTCCTGGTTTAGACCTGGTTTAGTCCTGGTTTAGACCTGGTTTAGACCTGGTTTAGACCTGGTTTAGTCCTGGTTTAGACCTGGTTTAGACCTGGTTAGTCCTGGTTTAGACCTGGTTTAGTCCTGGTTTAGACCTGGTTTAGACCTGTTTAGTGCTGGTTTAGACCTGGTTTAGTCCTGGTTTAGACCTGGTTTAGACCTGGTTTAGTCCTGGTTTAGACCTAGTTTAGACCTGGTTTAGTCCTGGTTTAGTCCTGGTTTAGACCTGGTTTAGACCTGGTTTAGTTCTGGTTTAGTCCTGGTTTAGACCTGGTTTAGTCCTGGTTTAGTTCTGGTTTAGGTCCTGGTTTTGACCTGGTTTAGTACTGGTTTAGTCCTGGTTTAGACCTGGTTTAAACCTGGTTTAGACTGGTTTAGACCTGGTTTAGTCCTGGTTTAGACCTGGTTTAGACCTGGTTTAGTCCTGGTTTAGACCTGGTTTAGACCTGGTTTAGACCTGGTTTAGTCCTGGTTTAGACCTGGTTTAGTCCTGGTTTAGACCTGGTTTAGACCTGGTTTAGACCTGGTTTAGTCCTGGTTTAGACCTGGTTTAGTCCTGGTTTAGTCCTGGTTTAGACCTGGTTTAGTCCTGTTTAGACCTGGTTTAGACCTGGTTTAGTCCTGGTTTGGACCTGGTTTAGTCCAGGTTTAGACCTGGTTTAGACCTGGTTTAGTCCTGGTTTAGGCCTGGTTTAGACCTGGTTTAGTCCTGTTTAGACCTGGTTTAGACCTGGTTTAGTCCTGGTTTAGTCCTGGTTTAGACCTGGTTTAGGCCTGGTTTAGACCTGGTTTAGTCCTGGTTTGGTTCTGGTTTAGTCATGGTTTTGACCTGGTTTAGTCCTGGTTTAGTCCTGGTTTTGACCTGGTTTAGACCTGGTTTAGACCTGGTTTAGACCTGGTTTAGTCCTGGTTTGGACCTGGTTTAGTCCTGGTTTAGTTCTGATTTAGTCCTGGTTTAGACCTGGTTTAGTCCTGGTTTAGACCTGGTTTAATCCTGGTTTAGTCCTGTTTAGTCCTGGTTTAGACCTGGTTTAGACCTGGTTTAGACCTGGTTTAGTCCTGGTTTAGACCTGGTTTGGACCTGGTTAGTCCTGGTTTAGACCTGGTTTAGACCTGGTTTAGTCCAGGTTTAGACCTGGTTTAGACCTGGTTTAGTCCTGGTTTAGTCCTGGTTTAGACCTGGTTTAGACCTGGTTTAGTCCTGGTTTAGTCCTGGTTTAGACCTGGTTTAGTCCAGGTTAGTCCTGGTTTAGTCCTGGTTTAGACCTGGTTTAGACCTGGTTTAGTCCTGGTTTAGACCTGGTTTAGACCTGGTTTAGACCTGGTTTAGGCCTGGTTTAGACCTTGTTTGACCTGGTTTGGACCTGGTTTAGTCCTGTTTAGACCTGGTTTAGTCCTGGTTTGGACCTGGTTTAGACCTGGTTTAGTCCTGGTTTAGACCTGGTTTAGACCTGTTTAGACCTGGTTTAGTCCTGGTTTAGACCTGGTTTAGACCTGGTTTAGTCCTGGTTTGGACCTGGTTTAGTCCTGGTTTAGACCTGGTTTAGTCCTGGTTTAGACCTGGTTTAGTTCTGGTTTAGTCCTGGTTTGGACCTGGTTTAGTCCTGGTTTAGTCCTGGTTTAGTCTTGTTTAAACCTGGTTTAGACCTGTTTAGTCCTGGTTTAGTCCTGGTTTAGTCCTTGTTTAGACCCTTGTTTAGTCCTGTTTAGTCCTGGTTTAGACCTGGTTTAGTCCTGTTTAGACCTGGTTTAGTCCTGGTTTAGTTCTGATTTAGTCCTGGTTTAGACCTGGTTTAGTTCTGATTTAGTCTGGTTTAGACCTGGTTTAGTCCTGTTTAGACCTGGTTTAGACCTGGTTTAGACCTGGTTTAGACCTGTTTAGACCTGGTTTAGTCCTGGTTTGGTTCTGGTTTAGTCCTGGTTTTGACCTGGTTTAGTCCTGGTTTTGACCTGGTTTAGTCCTGGTTTAGTCCTGTTTTGACCTGGTTTAGTCCTGGTTTTGACCTGGTTTAGACCTGGTTTAGACTGGTTTAGACCTGGTTTAGTCCTGGTTTAGACCTGGTTTAGTCTGGTTTAGTTCTGATTTAGTCTGGTTTAGACTGGTTTAGTCCTGGTTTAGACCTGGTTTAATCCTGGTTTAGTCCTGGTTTAGTCCTGGTTTAGTCCTGGTTTAGACCTGGTTTAGACCTGGTTTAGTCCTGTTTAGACCTGTTTGGACCTGGTTTAGTCCTGGTTTAGACCTGGTTAGACCTGTTTAGTCCTGGTTTAGACCTGGTTTAGTCCTGGTTTAGTCCTGTTTAGTCCTGGTTTAGACCTGGTTTAGTCCTGGTTTAGTCCTGGTTTAGACCTGGTTTAGACCTGGTTTAGTCCTGGTTTAGTCCTGTTTAGACCTGGTTTAGACCTGGTTTAGTCCTGTTTAGACCTGGTTAGTCCTGGTTTAGTCCTGGTTTAGACCTGGTTTAGACCTGGTTTAGTCCTGGAGACCTGGTTTAGACCTGGTTTAGTCCTGGTTTAGTCCTGGTTTAGACCTGGTTTAGACCTGGTTTAGTCCTGGTTTAGACCTGGTTTAGACCTGGTTTAGACCTGGTTTAGGCCTGGTTTAGACCTTGTTTAGACCTGGTTTAGACCTGGTTTAGTCCTGGTTTGGACCTGGTTTAGTCCTGGTTTAGACCTGGTTTAGTCCTGGTTTGGACCTGGTTTAGACCTGGTTTAGTCCTGGTTTAGACCTGGTTTAGACCTGGTTTAGACCTGGTTTAGTCCTGGTTTAGACCTGGTTTAGACCTGGTTTAGTCCTGGTTTGGACCTGGTTTAGTCCTGGTTTGGACCTGGTTTAGTCCTGGTTTGGACCTGGTTTAGTCCTGGTTTAGACCTGGTTTAGTCCTGGTTTAGACCTGGTTTAGTTCTGGTTTAGTCCTGGTTTGGACCTGGTTTAGTCCTGGTTTAGTCCCTGGTTTAGTCCTGGTTTAGTCCTGGTTTAGTCCTTGTTTAGACCTTGTTTAGTCCTGTTTTAGTCCTGGTTTTAGACCTGGTTTAGTCCTGGTTTAGACCTGGTTTAATCCTGGTTTAGTCCTGGTTTAGTCCTGGTTTAGTCCTGGTTTAGACCTGGTTTAGACCTGGTTTAGACCTGGTTTAGACCTGGTTAGTCCCTGGTTTAGACCTGGTTTAGTCCTGGTTTAGTCCTGGTTTAGTCCTGGTTTAGACCTGGTTTAGTCCTGGTTTAGTCCTGGTTTAAGGACCTGGTTTAGACCTGGTTTAGTCCTGGTTTAGTCCTGGTTTAGACCTGGTTTAGACCTGGTTTAGTCCTGGTTTAGACCTGGTTTAGTCCCTGGTTTAGTCCTGGTTTAGACCTGGTTTAGACCTGGTTTAGTCCTGGTTTAGTCCTGGTTTAGACCTGGTTTAGACCTGGTTTAGTCCTGGTTTAGACCTGGTTTAGACCTGGTTTAGACCTGGTTTAGGCCTGGTTTAGACCTGTGTTTAGACCTGGTTTAGACCTGGTTTAGTCCTGGTTTGGACCTGGTTTAGTCCTGGTTTAGACCTGGTTTAGTCCTGGTTTGGACCTGGTTTAGACCTGGTTTAGTCCTGGTTTAGACCTGGTTTAGACCTGGTTTAGACCTGGTTTAGTCCCTGGTTTAGACCTGGTTTAGACCTGGTTTAGTCCTGGTTTGGACCTGGTTTAGTCCTGGTTTGGACCTGGTTTAGTCCTGGTTTGGACCTGGTTTAGTCCCTGGTTTAGACCTGGTTTAGTCCTGGTTTAGACCTGGTTTAGTTCTGGTTTAGTCCTGGTTTGGACCTGGTTTAGTCCTGGTTTAGTCCTGGTTTAGTCCTGGTTTAGTCCTGGTTTAGTCCTTGTTTAGACCTTGTTTAGTCCTGTTTTAGTCCTGGTTTAGACCTGGTTTAGTCCTGGTTTAGACCTGGTTTAGTCCTGGTTTAGACCTGGTTTAGTCCTGGTTTAGTTCTGATTTAGTCCTGGTTTAGACCTGGTTTAGTCCTGGTTTAGACCTGGTTTAGTCCTGGTTTAGTTCTGATTTAGTCCTGGTTTAGACCTGGTTTAGTTCTGATTTAGTCCTGGTTTAGACCTGGTTTAGTCCTGGTTTAGACCTGGTTTAATCCTGGTTTAGTCCCTGGTTTAGTCCTGGTTTAGACCTGGTTTAGACCTGGTTTAGACCTGGTTTAAACCTGGTTTAGGTCCTGGTTTTTGACCTGGTTTAGTCCTGGTTTAGTCCTGGTTTAGTCCTGGTTTTGACCTGGTTTAATCCTGGTTTAGTCCTGGTTTAGTCCTGGTTTAGACCTGGTTAAGACCTGGTTTAGTCCTGGTTTAGTCCTGGTTTAGTCCTGGTTTAGACCTGGTTTAGACCTGGTTTAGTCCTGGTTTAGGCCTGGTTTAGACCTGGTTTAGTCCTGGTTTAGACCTGGTTTATACCTGGTTTAGTCCTAGTTTAGACCTGGTTTAGACCTGGTTTAGACCTGGTTTAGATCTTGTTAAGACCTTGTTTATTCCTGGTTTAGTCCTGGTTTAAATCTTGTTTAGACCTGGTTTATTCCTGGTTTAGTCCTGGTTTAGATCTTGTTAAGACCTGGTTTAGTCCTGGTTTAGACCTGGTTTAATCCTGGTTTAGTCCTGGTTTACTCCTGGTTTAGACCTGGTTTAGACCTGGTTTAGTCCTGGTTTAGACCTGGTTTAGTCCTGGTTTAGATCTTGTTAAGACCTTGTTTATTCCTGGTTTAGTCCTGGTTTAAATCTTGTTTAGTCCTGGTTTAGTTCTGGTTTAGACCTGGTTTAGTCCTGGTTTTGACCTGGTTTAGTCCTGGTTTTGACCTGGTTTAGTCCTGGTTTAGTTCTGGTTTAGACCTGGTTTAGTCCTGGTTTAAACCTGGTTTAGTCCTGGTTTAGTCCTGGTTTAGTTCTGATTTAGTCCTGGTTTAGACCTGGTTTAGTCCTGGTTTAGACCTGGTTTAATCCTGGTTTAGTCCTGGTTTAGTCCTGGTTTAGTCCTGGTTTAGTCCTGGTTTAGACCTGGTTTAGTCCTGGTTTAGTCCTGGTTTAGACCTGGTTTAGTCCTGGTTTAGTCCTGGTTTAGGCCTGGTTTAGACCTTGTTTAGACCTGGTTTAGACCTGGTTTAGTCCTGGTTTGGACCTGGTTTAGTCCTGGTTTAGTCCTGGTTTGGACCTGGTTTAGTCCTGGTTTAGACCTGGTTTAGTCCTGGTTTAGACCTGGTTTAGTTCTGGTTTAGTCCTGGTTTGGACCTGGTTTGGACCTGGTTTAGTCCTGGTTTAGTCCTGGTTTAGTCCTGGTTTAAACCTGGTTTAGACCTGGTTTAGTCCTGGTTTAGTCCTGGTTTAGTCCTTGTTTAGACCTTGTTTAGTCCTGTTTTAGTCCTGGTTTAGACCTGGTTTAGTCCTGGTTTAGACCTGGTTTAGTCCTGGTTTAGTTCTGATTTAGTCCTGGTTTAGACCTGGTTTAGTTCTGATTTAGTCCTGGTTTAGACCTGGTTTAGTCCTGGTTTAGACCTGGTTTAATCCTGGTTTAGTCCTGGTTTAGTCCTGGTTTAGACCTGGTTTAGACCTGGTTTAGACCTGGTTTAGACCTGGTTTATTCCTGGTTTAGTCCTGGTTTAAACCTGGTTTAGTCCTGGTTTTGACCTGGTTTAATCCTGGTTTAGTCCTGGTTTAGTCCTGGTTTAGTCCTGGTTTAGACCTGGTTTAGTCCTGGTTTAGTCCTGGTTTAGTCCTGGTTTAGTCCTGGTTTAAACCTGGTTTAGTCCTGGTTTTGACCTGGTTTAATCCTAGTTTAGTCCTGGTTTAGTCCTGGTTTAGACCTGGTTAAGACCTGGTTTAGACCTGGTTTAGTCCTGGTTTAATCCTGGTTTAGTCCTGGTTTAGTCCTGGTTTAGACCTGGTTTAGACCTGGTTTAGACCTGGTTTAGACCTGGTTTATTCCTGGTTTAGTCCTGGTTTAAACCTGGTTTAGTCCTGGTTTTGACCTGGTTTAGTCCTGGTTTAGACCTGGTTTTGACCTGGTTTAGTCCTGGTTTAGTCCTGGTTTAGTCCTGGTTTAGACCTGGTTTTGACCTGGTTTATTCCTGGTTTAGTCCTGGTTTAAACCTGGTTTAGTCCTGGTTTAGTCCTGGTTTAGTCCTGGTTTAGACCTGGTTTTGACCTGGTTTAGTCCTGGTTTAGTCCTGGTTTAGTCCTGGTTTTGACCTGGTTTAATCCTGGTTTAGTCCTGGTTTAGTCCTGGTTTAGACCTGGTTAAGACCTGGTTTAGTCCTGGTTTAGTCCTGGTTTAGTCCTGGTTTAGACCTGGTTTAGTCCTGGTTTAGGCCTGGTTTAGACCTGGTTTAGACCTGGTTTAGTCCTGGTTTAGGCCTGGTTTAGACCTGGTTTAGTCCTGGTTTAAACCTGGTTTAGACCTGGTTTATTCCTGGTTTAGTCCTGGTTTAGATCTTGTTAAGACCTGGTTTAGTCCTGGTTTAGACCTGGTTTAATCCTGGTTTAGTCCTGGTTTAGTCCTGGTTTAGACCTGGTTTAGACCTGGTTTAGTCCTGGTTTAGTTCTGATTTAGTCCTGGTTTAGACCTGGTTTAGTCCTGGTTTAGATCTTGTTTAGACCTTGTTTAGTCCTGGTTTAGTCCTGGTATTGACCTGGTTTAGTCCTGGTTTAGTCCTGGTTTAGTCCTGGTTTAGACCTGGTTTAGACCTGGTTTAGACCTGGTTTAGTCCTGGTTTAGACCTGGTTTAGACCTGGTTTAGACCTGGTTTAGTCCTGGTTTAGACCTGGTTTAGACCTGGTTTAGTCCTGGTTTAGACCTGGTTTAGTCCTGGTTTAGACCTGGTTTAGACCTGGTTTAGTCCTGGTTTAGACCTTGTTTTATTCCTGGTTTAGTCCTGGTTTAGACCTTGTTTTATTCCTGGTTTAGTCCTGGTTTAGATCTTGTTTAGACCTGGTTTAGTCCTGGTTTAGACCTGGTTTAGACCTGGTTTAAACCTGGTTTAGTCCTGGTTTAGTTCTGGTTTAGTCCTGGTTTTGACCTGGTTTAGTCCTGGTTTAGTCCTGGTTTAGTTCTGATTTAGTCCTGGTTTAGACCTGGTTTAGTCCTGGTTTAGACCTGGTTTAATCCTGGTTTAGTCCTGGTTTAGTCCTGGTTTAGACCTGGTTTAGACCTGGTTTAGTCCTGGTTTAGTCCTGGTTTAGTCCTGGTTCAGTCCTGGTTTAGACCTGGTTTAGACCTGGTTTAGACCTGGTTTAGACCTGGTTTAGTCCTGGTTTAGTCCTGGTTTAGTCCTGGTTTAGTCCTGGTTTAGACCTGGTTTAGACCTGGTTTAGTCCTGGTTTAGACCTGGTTTAGACCTGGTTTAGTCCTGGTTTAGACCTGGTTTAGACCTGGTTTAGGCCTGGTTTAGACCTGGTTTAGTCCTGGTTTAGTCCTGGTTTAGTCCTGGTTTAGACCTGGTTTAGACCTGGTTTAGTCCTGGTTTAGACCTGGTTTAGTCCTGGTTTAGACCTGGTTTAGACCTGGTTTAGTCCTGGTTTAGACCTGGTGTAGACCTGGTTTAGACCTGGTTTAGACCTGGTTTAGTCCTGGTTTAGACCTGGTTTAGTCCTGGTTTAGACCTGGTTTAGACCTGGTTTAGTCCTGGTTTAGACCTGGTTTAGTCCTGGTTTAGACCTGGTTTAGACCTGGTTTAGTCCTGGTTTAGACCTGGTTTAGTCCTGGTTTAGACATGGTTTAGACCTGGTTTGGACCTGGTTTAGACCTGGTTTAGTCCTGGTTTAGACCTGGTTTAGACCTGGTTTTGACCTGGTTTAGTCCTGGTTTAGTCCTGGTTTAGTCCTGGTTTAGACCTGGTTTAGTCCTGGTTTAGACCTGGTTTAGACCTGGTTTAGACCTGGTTTAGACCTGGTTTTGACCTGGTTTAGTCCTGGTTTAGTCCTGGTTTAGACCTGGTTTAGACCTGGTTTAGTCCTGGTTTAAATCTTGTTTAGACCTGGTTTAGTCCTGGTTTAGACCTGGTTTAGTCCTGGTTTTGACCTGGTTTAGTCCTGGTTTAGTCCTGGTTTTGACCTGGTTTAGTCCTGGTTTAGTTCTGGTTTAGTCCTGGTTTAGTCCTGGTTTAGTCCTGGTTTAGTCCTGGTTTAGTCCTGGTTTTGACCTGGTTTAGTCCTGGTTTAGTCCTGGTTTAGTCCTGGTTTAGTCCTGGTTTAGTCCTGGTTTAGTCCTGGTTTAGACCTGGTTTAGACCTGGTTTAGACCTGGTTTAGACCTGGTTTAGACCTGGTTTTGACCTGGTTTAGTCCTGGTTTAGTCCTGGTTTAGACCTGGTTTAGACCTGGTTTAGTCCTGGTTTAGTCCTGGTTTAGTCCTGGTTTAGTCCTGGTTTAGTCCTGGTTTTGACCTGGTTTAGTCCTGGTTTTGACCTGGTTTAGTCCTGGTTTAGTCCTGGTTTTGACCTGGTTTAGTCCTGGTTTAGTCCTGGTTTAGTCCTGGTTTAGTCCTGGTTTAGTCCTGGTTTAGTCCTGGTTTTGACCTGGTTTAGTCCTGGTTTAGTCCTGGTTTAGTCCTGGTTTAGTCCTGGTTTAGACCTGGTTTAGTCCTGGTTTAGTCCTGGTTTAGTCCTGGTTTAGACCTGGTTTAGTCCTGGTTTAGTCCTGGTTTAGTCCTGGTTTAGACCTGGTTTAGTCCTGGTTTAGACCTGGTTTAGACCTGGTTTAGACCTGGTTTAGACCTGGTTTTGACCTGGTTTAGTCCTGGTTTAGTCCTGGTTTAGACCTGGTTTAGTCCTGGTTTAGTCCTGGTTTAGTCCTGGTTTTGACCTGGTTTAGTCCTGGTTTAGTCCTGGTTTTGACCTGGTTTAGTCCTGGTTTAGTCCTGGTTTTGACCTGGTTTAGTCCTGGTTTAGTCCTGGTTTAGTCCTGGTTTAGTCCTGGTTTAGTCCTGGTTTAGTCCTGGTTTAGTCCTGGTTTTGACCTGGTTTAGTCCTGGTTTAGTCCTGGTTTAGACCTGGTTTAGACCTGGTTTAGTCCTGGTTTAAATCTTGTTTAGACCTGGTTTAGTCCTGGTTTAGTCCTGGTTTTGACCTGGTTTAGACCTGGTTTAGTCCTGGTTTAGTCCTGGTTTAGACCTGGTTTTGACCTGGTTTAGTCCTGGTTTAGTCCTGGTTTAGACCTGGTTTAGTCCTGGTTTAAATCTTGTTTAGACCTGGTTTAGTCCTGGTTTAGTCCTGGTTTTGACCTGGTTTAGTCCTGGTTTAGTCCTGGTTTAGTCCTGGTTTAGTCCTGGTTTTGACCTGGTTTAGTCCTGGTTTTGACCTGGTTTAGTGCTGGTTTAGTCCTGGTTTTGACCTGGTTTAGTCCTGGTTTAGTCCTGGTTTAGTCCTGGTTTAGTCCTGGTTTAGTCCTGGTTTTGACCTGGTTTAGTCCTGGTTTTGACCTGGTTTAGTCCTGGTTTAGTCCTGGTTTAGACCTGGTTTAGTCCTGGTTTAGTCCTGGTTTAGTCCTGGTTTAGACCTGGTTTAGTCCTGGTTTAGACCTGGTTTAGACCTGGTTTTGACCTGGTTTAGTCCTGGTTTAGTCCTGGTTTAGACCTGGTTTAGACCTGGTTTAGTCCTGGTTTAAATCTTGTTTAGACCTGGTTTAGTCCTGGTTTAGACCTGGTTTTGACCTGGTTTAGTCCTGGTTTAGTCCTGGTTTTGACCTGGTTTAGTCCTGGTTTAGTCCTGGTTTAGTCCTGGTTTAGTCCTGGTTTAGTCCTGGTTTAGTCCTGGTTTAGTCCTGGTTTAGACCTGGATTCTGTGTTGACTCTAAAATGAAAATGTCCTGTGAATGGACGATCGTGTTTCCATGGGAACTTCTGCTTATTTTTCACATTTTAGACTTCAGAGGGGACAGCTGCAGGACCAGCCGGTGGTCTGCTGTGGGCGGGGCCTCTCTGCTGTGGGCGGGGCCTCTCTGCTGTGGGCGGGGCCTCTCTGCTGTGGGCGGGGCCTCTCACATGCTGAGTAAGACTGAAGTTTAAAGCTCTTTAGCGTTTCTGTCACAAACATGATCCACATGAACATTGAAATCACCTGTAATGACCAAACCATCAAAGCCTCTGTAACTATGGGAGATACCTGTGTAACTACAGGAGATACCTGTGTAACTATGGGAGATACCTGTGTAACTACGGGAGATACCTGTGTAACTACAGGAGATACCTGTGTAACTACGGGAGATACCTGTGTAACTATGGGAGATACCTGTGTAACTATGGGAGATACCTGTGTAACTACGGGAGATACCTGTGTAACTACAGGAGATACCTGTGTAACTACAGGAGATACCTGTGTAACTATGGGAGATACCTGTGTAACTACAGGAGATACCTGTGTAACTATGGGAGATACCTGTGTAACTACAGGAGATACCTGTGTAACTATGGGAGATACCTGTGTAACTATGGGAGATACCTGTGTAACTATGGGAGATACCTGTGTAACTACAGGAGATACCTGTGTAACTACAGGAGATACCTGTGTAACTATGGGAGATACCTGTGTAACTATGGGAGATACCTGTGTAACTATGGGAGATACCTGTGTAACTATGGGAGATACCTGTGTAACTACAGGAGATACCTGTGTAACTATGGGAGATACCTGTGTAACTATGGGAGATACCTGTGTAACTATGGGAGATACCTGTGTAACTATGGGAGATACCTGTGTAACTACGGGAGATACCTGTGTAACTACAGGAGATACCTGTGTAACTATGGGAGATACCTGTGTAACTATGGGAGATACCTGTGTAACTATGGGAGATACCTGTGTAACTATGGGAGATACCTGTGTAACTATGGGAGATACCTGTGTAACTACAGGAGATACCTGTGTAACTACAGGAGATACCTGTGTAACTATGGGAGATACCTGTGTAACTATGGGAGATACCTGTGTAACTATGGGAGATACCTGTGTAACTATGGGAGATACCTGTGTAACTACAGGAGATACCTGTGTAACTATGGGAGATACCTGTGTAACTATGGGAGATACCTGTGTAACTATGGGAGATACCTGTGTAACTATGGGAGATACCTGTGTAACTACAGGAGATACCTGTGTAACTACAGGAGATACCTGTGTAACTATGGGAGATACCTGTGTAACTATGGGAGATACCTGTGTAACTATGGGAGATACCTGTGTAACTATGGGAGATACCTGTGTAACTACAGGAGATACCTGTGTAACTACAGGAGATACCTGTGTAACTATGGGAGATACCTGTGTAACTATGGGAGATACCTGTGTAACTATGGGAGATACCTGTGTAACTATGGGAGATACCTGTGTAACTATGGGAGATACCTGTGTAACTATGGGAGATACCTGTGTAACTACAGGAGATACCTGTGTAACTACAGGAGATACCTGTGTAACTATGGGAGATACCTGTGTAACTACGGGAGATACCTGTGTAACTACAGGAGATACCTGTGTAACTACGGGAGATACCTGTGTAACTATGGGAGATACCTGTGTAACTATGGGAGATACCTGTGTAACTACGGGAGATACCTGTGTAACTACAGGAGATACCTGTGTAACTACAGGAGATACCTGTGTAACTATGGGAGATACCTGTGTAACTACAGGAGATACCTGTGTAACTATGGGAGATACCTGTGTAACTACAGGAGATACCTGTGTAACTACGGGAGATACCTGTGTAACTATGGGAGATACCTGTGTAACTACAGGAGATACCTGTGTAACTATGGGAGATACCTGTGTAACTATGGGAGATACCTGTGTAACTACAGGAGATACCTGTGTAACTATGGGAGATACCTGTGTAACTATGGGAGATACCTGTGTAACTATGGGAGATACCTGTGTAACTATGGGAGATACCTGTGTAACTACAGGAGATACCTGTGTAACTATGGGAGATACCTGTGTAACTATGGGAGATACCTGTGTAACTATGGGAGATACCTGTGTAACTACAGGAGATACCTGTGTAACTACGGGAGATACCTGTGTAACTATGGGAGATACCTGTGTAACTATGGGAGATACCTGTGTAACTACAGGAGATACCTGTGTAACTACAGGAGATACCTGTGTAACTATGGGAGATACCTGTGTAACTATGGGAGATACCTGTGTAACTATGGGAGATACCTGTGTAACTATGGGAGATACCTGTGTAACTATGGGAGATACCTGTGTAACTACAGGAGATACCTGTGTAACTACAGGAGATACCTGTGTAACTATGGGAGATACCTGTGTAACTATGGGAGATACCTGTGTAACTATGGGAGATACCTGTGTAACTATGGGAGATACCTGTGTAACTATGGGAGATACCTGTGTAACTATGGGAGATACCTGTGTAACTACAGGAGATACCTGTGTAACTACAGGAGATACCTGTGTAACTATGGGAGATACCTGTGTAACTACGGGAGATACCTGTGTAACTACAGGAGATACCTGTGTAACTACGGGAGATACCTGTGTAACTATGGGAGATACCTGTGTAACTATGGGAGATACCTGTGTAACTACGGGAGATACCTGTGTAACTACAGGAGATACCTGTGTAACTACAGGAGATACCTGTGTAACTATGGGAGATACCTGTGTAACTACAGGAGATACCTGTGTAACTATGGGAGATACCTGTGTAACTACAGGAGATACCTGTGTAACTACGGGAGATACCTGTGTAACTATGGGAGATACCTGTGTAACTACAGGAGATACCTGTGTAACTATGGGAGATACCTGTGTAACTATGGGAGATACCTGTGTAACTACAGGAGATACCTGTGTAACTATGGGAGATACCTGTGTAACTATGGGAGATACCTGTGTAACTATGGGAGATACCTGTGTAACTATGGGAGATACCTGTGTAACTACAGGAGATACCTGTGTAACTATGGGAGATACCTGTGTAACTATGGGAGATACCTGTGTAACTATAGGAGATACCTGTGTAACTATGGGAGATACCTGTGTAACTACGGGAGATACCTGTGTAACTACAGGAGATACCTGTGTAACTATGGGAGATACCTGTGTAACTATGGGAGATACCTGTGTAACTATGGGAGATACCTGTGTAACTATGGGAGATACCTGTGTAACTATGGGAGATACCTGTGTAACTACAGGAGATACCTGTGTAACTACAGGAGATACCTGTGTAACTATGGGAGATACCTGTGTAACTATGGGAGATACCTGTGTAACTATGGGAGATACCTGTGTAACTATGGGAGATACCTGTGTAACTATGGGAGATACCTGTGTAACTACAGGAGATACCTGTGTAACTATGGGAGATACCTGTGTAACTATGGGAGATACCTGTGTAACTATGGGAGATACCTGTGTAACTATGGGAGATACCTGTGTAACTACAGGAGATACCTGTGTAACTATAGGAGATACCTGTGTAACTACGGGAGATACCTGTGTAACTATGGGAGATACCTGTGTAACTATGGGAGATACCTGTGTAACTATGGGAGATACCTGTGTAACTATGGGAGATACCTGTGTAACTACAGGAGATACCTGTGTAACTACAGGAGATACCTGTGTAACTATGGGAGATACCTGTGTAACTATGGGAGATACCTGTGTAACTATGGGAGATACCTGTGTAACTATGGGAGATACCTGTGTAACTATGGGAGATACCTGTGTAACTATGGGAGATACCTGTGTAACTACAGGAGATACCTGTGTAACTACAGGAGATACCTGTGTAACTATGGGAGATACCTGTGTAACTATGGGAGATACCTGTGTAACTATGGGAGATACCTGTGTAACTATGGGAGATACCTGTGTAACTACAGGAGATACCTGTGTAACTATGGGAGATACCTGTGTAACTATGGGAGATACCTGTGTAACTACAGGAGATACCTGTGTAACTATGGGAGATACCTGTGTAACTATGGGAGATACCTGTGTAACTATGGGAGATACCTGTGTAACTACAGGAGATACCTGTGTAACTATGGGAGATACCTGTGTAACTATGGGAGATACCTGTGTAACTACAGGAGATACCTGTGTAACTATGGGAGATACCTGTGTAACTATGGGAGATACCTGTGTAACTATGGGAGATACCTGTGTAACTACAGGAGATACCTGTGTAACTACGGGAGATACCTGTGTAACTATGGGAGATACCTGTGTAACTATGGGAGATACCTGTGTAACTACAGGAGATACCTGTGTAACTACAGGAGATACCTGTGTAACTATGGGAGATACCTGTGTAACTATGGGAGATACCTGTGTAACTATGGGAGATACCTGTGTAACTACGGGAGATACCTGTGTAACTATGGGAGATACCTGTGTAACTACAGGAGATACCTGTGTAACTACAGGAGATACCTGTGTAACTATGGGAGATACCTGTGTAACTATGGGAGATACCTGTGTAACTACAGGAGATACCTGTGTAACTATGGGAGATACCTGTGTAACTATGGGAGATACCTGTGTAACTATGGGAGATACCTGTGTAACTACAGGAGATACCTGTGTAACTATGGGAGATACCTGTGTAACTATGGGAGATACCTGTGTAACTATGGGAGATACCTGTGTAACTACAGGAGATACCTGTGTAACTATGGGAGATACCTGTGTAACTATGGGAGATACCTGTGTAACTACGGGAGATACCTGTGTAACTACAGGAGATACCTCTGTAACTATGGGAGATACCTGTGTAACTATGGGAGATACCTGTGTAACTATGGGAGATACCTGTGTAACTACAGGAGATACCTGTGTAACTATGGGAGATACCTGTGTAACTATGGGAGATACCTGTGTAACTACAGGAGATACCTGTGTAACTATGGGAGATACCTGTGTAACTATGGGAGATACCTGTGTAACTATGGGAGATACCTGTGTAACTACAGGAGATACCTGTGTAACTACGGGAGATACCTGTGTAACTATGGGAGATACCTGTGTAACTATGGGAGATACCTGTGTAACTACAGGAGATACCTGTGTAACTACAGGAGATACCTGTGTAACTATGGGAGATACCTGTGTAACTATGGGAGATACCTGTGTAACTATGGGAGATACCTGTGTAACTATGGGAGATACCTGTGTAACTACAGGAGATACCTGTGTAACTATGGGAGATACCTGTGTAACTATGGGAGATACCTGTGTAACTACAGGAGATACCTGTGTAACTACAGGAGATACCTGTGTAACTATGGGAGATACCTGTGTAACTATGGGAGATACCTGTGTAACTATGGGAGATACCTGTGTAACTATGGGAGATACCTGTGTAACTATGGGAGATACCTGTGTAACTATGGGAGATACCTGTGTAACTACAGGAGATACCTGTGTAACTACAGGAGATACCTGTGTAACTATGGGAGATACCTGTGTAACTATGGGAGATACCTGTGTAACTATGGGAGATACCTGTGTAACTACAGGAGATACCTGTGTAACTATGGGAGATACCTGTGTAACTATGGGAGATACCTGTGTAACTACAGGAGATACCTGTGTAACTATGGGAGATACCTGTGTAACTATGGGAGATACCTGTGTAACTATGGGAGATACCTGTGTAACTACAGGAGATACCTGTGTAACTATGGGAGATACCTGTGTAACTATGGGAGATACCTGTGTAACTATGGGAGATACCTGTGTAACTATGGGAGATACCTGTGTAACTATGGGAGATACCTGTGTAACTATGGGAGATACCTGTGTAACTACGGGAGATACCTGTGTAACTATGGGAGATACTGTGTAACTATGGGAGATACCTGTGTAACTACAGGAGATACCTGTGTAACTACGGGAGATACCTGTGTAACTAAGGGAGATACCTGTGTAACTACTGGAGATACCTGTGTAACTATGGGAGATACCTGTGTAACTATGGAGATACCTGTGTAACTACGGGAGATACCTGTGTAACTATGGGAGATACCTGTGTAACTACAGGGAGATACCTGTGTAACTATGGAGATACCTGTGTAACTATGGGAGATACCTGTGTAACTATGGGAGATACCTGTGTAACTATGGGAGATACCTGTGTAACTATGGAGATACCTGTGTAACTATGGGAGATACCTGTGTAACTACAGGAGATACCTGTGTAACTATGGAGATACCTGTGTAACTATGGGAGATACCTGTGTAACTACAGGGAGATACCTGTGTAACTATGGGAGATACCTGTGTAACTATCGGAGATACCTGTGTAACTATGGGAGATACCTGTGTAACTACAGGAGATACCTGTGTAACTACAGGAGATACCTGTGTAACTATGGGAGATACCTGTGTAACTATGGGAGATACCTGTGTAACTATGGGAGATACCTGTGTAACTACAGGAGATACCTGTGTAACTATGGGAGATACCTGTGTAACTATGGGAGATACCTGTGTAACTACAGGAGATACCTGTGTAACTACAGGAGATACCTGTGTAACTATGGGAGATACCTGTGTAACTATGGGAGATACCTGTGTAACTACGGGAGATACCTGTGTAACTATGGGAGATACCTGTGTAACTACAGGAGATACCTGTGTAACTACGGGAGATACCTGTGTAACTATGGGAGATACCTGTGTAACTATGGGAGATACCTGTGTAACTATGGGAGATACCTGTGTAACTACAGGAGATACCTGTGTAACTATGGGAGATACCTGTGTAACTATGGGAGATACCTGTGTAACTATGGGAGATACCTGTGTAACTACAGGAGATACCTGTGTAACTATGGGAGATACCTGTGTAACTACAGGAGATAC